>NW_005054523.1:795839-820443 GCF_000277835.1 Geospiza fortis
GCACTGCCGGGCGCCAGCCGTGTCCGAGCGGGCAGCGGGGCCACCCTCTGCGGCTGAGATGGGCACGGTGACCGCCTCAGCCCGGCCTCCGCCCGCCACAGGCGCGGCCCTCGAGCAGAGCGAAGGGGAGTTCCAGCAAAGAGTGCTCCCCTCGGCCCAGCAGCCGTCAGGTAACACCCCATCGCCCTCTTCCCCCGCCTTCACATACACGCTCAGCAACTTACACATAATAAATGGTTTAGCCGGCACCTACACGTTTTGAGGAAGACAAAGTCAGTTTCTCGGAATGCCCAGGAAGCATTCCGTAAATGACTGGCCTTCCGTGTTTAGTCTGTACCATCTCATGCTCTGTTTTATAGCACTTTAATTTGATTGCACACTCTGTGATCCACGACTGAAGCCTGGTCTTTCACTGTTCTGAATCCTAGGTGACAGCCACTGTTAAAAAGAAGGCTTTAGACCTCTTTTTAAAGATATGTATTTTGATTTTCAGCTGCTTTTTTATCATCCCATTTTTTCCAAAGAGATGACAAGAGACAAAAGAGAACTCACACTCCACCATAACATTCTTCATTGAGTACCATTACAGTATTTATAAAATAGTAAGTTTGAAAGTTTCAGAATAAATTCTGTAAACTAAGACTGGTCATGTTTGTTCGGAAAGGATGACAGCACACTGGAAAATTTTTCCTCTTAAGAAAACGTACAAACACTAACAGGAGAGAAAATTAGCAAAGAGGAAGCATTACCAACATTTTTCTAGTGGTTAAATCCCTGCTCTTTTCTACGGATCTATGAGGGCATATGCATGACTCAAGCTGGCTATTCAAATATTATATTTCCTGTAAATTTAATTCTACTGCAAGAGTAATGAAGACACTGGCTGTTAGCAAGGAAAGTGATACACTGGCCATGTCACGTTAGAGGTGATGCTTGTCTCACTGTCATCACTCTAGCAGTAGATGTTGCCACCTTCCCGGCTGTTCAGCTGAATTGGGATACAAACTGAAATAAAGGCAACTTGTACTATAGATATTGTATGTAGTGTAGCTAGTGACCTGTCTGATTTCAGAAAACTAACTGGTCTAGTATTGCAGAGAAAGCATAAACCAGCACAAAATCTGAAAAAAATCATTGAAGAACTAGATTTCTCAATTACCTAAGCATAGTTATAATATCTTCTTACAAGCTTACCATCATAAATTCAAAACATTGATTAATCTTCACATCTCTGGTACATGTCAGCAAACCTCTTTACTGAAGTCTTCAGAAAGGTCATGAAAAGGAAAGGCACAGAGCAGTCAGTGTGGAAGTTCACATTAGCATGCAAGACTGTCTGACACCCAAATGTGATTTTTTTATTCAAAGTAATAAAGATTATTCTAACAGAACTTTGTAATAAAAGAAAATATTACTGAACAAGATATTCTGGGGAGAGCAATGGAAACATTAATTAAAAAATAGACACTAAGACTCAAACACGGCAGACCTAGTTTAAAAGCAAAAACCAACACCCCAACATTATTTTGAGAGAACTACAGATATTGTGGTTCCACAATATCTGTTGGTAAATTCTGTATTTTCTTCAGTCAGAGCAAGGATTCTGATTAATGCCCTTCTACAGGCCAAAGAAGGGACAGAACCTTACAAGGACAGCGGTTTTCAGGAACATGACCAAACACGTGCATTTCCATGTCTGTAAGCACAGTGATCTCAACCTTGCCCACCTCTGTTATTTACAGGCAGGGAACTACTCTCTATGAACTACTATTAAAAGCCCAAGAGAATTAGATGCATCATAAAAAGAACTCAATGTTAAATGCAAGACTCCCAGGATATTATCTAAAAAATACCCCAAACCAAAAAACCTGTATACATAGGACCTGAAGTATTAAAATTGTCAAGAAAATTTGGTTTGCAAAACAGTCTTTTATTGTATCCGTGCCACACATACTAGTGAAAAATAACACTCCTAAAAAGGGAAAAGAAAAAGAATGCTACCTTTCCACAACATTTCTTTTAAATAAAACTTCAAGTACTCTTACATTAGTACAAAAAAAATTCCAATCTATCTGCCCCAACAGGCCACCACAACACACAGTAGATAAAACACAGTGGTTACAAATGTCTTCTTTTGTTATTCTGTGGCAAGGCAAATGGAGGAAATGTTTATATGAAAAAATACTGTGTGCGTAGGAAATTGTCACAATTTTCTTCCACATGGATACAAATAATGATTATACTTGGATTTGAGGCCGTGGGGGCTTGAAATTATATAACAAAATAGAAAAATGGAAAACTAATATCCCCTACACCCTGTTTTAAAGGCAGGCACTACCAAGATTAAGGAGACTCCACAGTGTTGGTAGAGGATAATTACTGTACAAGCCATAGAGCTATAATTACCTTAAGACTAAAATAAAATGCTACCATCCTCCTAAGGCATAAACAATAATGTCTGCAAACAATATGTACACATCATACATATTTAAAACAAGACTTAATATAAACAATAATGAACAGTATATACATGTCTCAATTTTTCTTCACTGTCTTGAAATACAATTTAACTACACAAGTGATGCAGCAACATATATATAAATGTACTTGTAACTCTACAGTAAAGTTCAATTTTTAGTGCCTTCACAGCACATCAGTGTAAACAGTTTTACTTGGCTTTGTTTTATATTTTAAAACATTCCTTGTTGTATTTTCAATATTTAAAGCAATTTTCTAGTTCTTCCTTTTCACAGAAAACGAAGATTTTGAATGCTGTATAATCATAAATAATTCATAAAATTAAATACATTCACTAAAAAATAAACTACAAAGTAAAAAAAATGAAAAATAGATATTTATTGAAAGGGAAAAGAGAACCATTTCCCCAAGTAGAGCTCTGGTGGTTGAATATTCAGTGCGTTTTGATAAATTGCTATTGCACTATAACACCCCTTTCTTTGAAATTCTTTGGGTGTGCTTCCCTGTTCTACCTAAATTAGTTTGTTAAAACACACAAACCAATAACCAAGGGGCCATGGTTGCTGTAGGAGTGAAGCCTTTAAAACTAGTATCACAACTCCGTGATATTTTGAAGGAAAAAATTAGTTATGTATGTGCCTTGCACTTCCATGTAAATATAGTTCACATTGCTGGTCTTATCAGTCCTCATTTAAAAGAAGGAAAAAAAAAGAAAAGAAAAAAAGAATCCTAGTAGCTTCAGCTCACTTTGAAAATCTCTGTCCATTTTTTTTCAAAATACTTCCTCATGTTATGGCCAGCCCTGCCTATGTCAGAATCATCTTCATTGAAAGTTTCACAGTTGTCAAAAACAAGCCTGACATCCAGCGAAAATGCTTCAAGATTAGGGTACCTAAAAAGAAGAAAAAAGTGAATGAGTTTTGGAACACAGAGGATCACAGAGGAAAAATATTTCAACTAAATGAGAAAATATTTAAGTAAGAATTTAAATTAGAATTTCTAACAAGAAAATGAACATCGGTGAAAGGAAATACTCTCTTGTCACTGTTTTGTTATTTTCCTCACAAGTTTTGTAAGGTAGAATTTCATGCCTGTACTCGAAAACAAACTTCTAGAAAATGAATTCCTCTCTTCAACAGCTTTCTAGCTAAAATGCTATGGCTGTTTTTCATTTATGCATCTATTCTTGCATTCAGGGTCCTTTCAAAATGTTGAATAGAGCCTAATTTATCTAAATGAGGAACAAATGGGTACAAAAAAAGGCTGCCCAAATAATCTTGTGATCACTGTCTTTGCTAATTCTTTTTATTATCTTGAACATACCCCTGAATGGCCCAAAGAGTGTTCCAATATTCACAGGAATTATTAAAAATAATAGAAGTTACAAGTCTAGTGATATGAGCACATGGGGAGCATTTAAATCTCATATTCATGGGAGAAAAAGCCCGAAGAGGTTAAAAAGCTCCTTGTGCTATCCTAGGGAGGTTGCTGTGTGGAGCCAACAGGCACTGCAGAGGGTCCATCTTCAGATTCATTAGAGCATAGGGATATTAACAAGGAGGGAAGGTACACAGAGACATGTAGTGTGGTCTTCTTTTAAGAATCCATGCAGTTTAATTTTAGGACTATAAAATGATTAACCACCATTACCGGAGTGTTACCTACAACAGAGCTGGCATTTCACTCCACAGCCACATATTTACAGGGACTCCAGAAGCTTAAAGCCTACACAGCTGGTTCTCTGTGACACGCAGTAACACTAAGGTGTCTCCATGAAAAAAGGTTCCTTTTGATTGTTTTGGTGCATTTGACCTGGCAGTTTTATTGTTTTTCAGCCAGTTCCACACATTCTCCTATCCAACATGCTATTTCACTTGGATATGGCAAAGATAAAAGCATACAATCAAGAATTTTTATTTTGACTGTAAAAGTAATCACAGATGTGTCAGAGCAGAACAATATAGTTTGGCTAATTTTAAACATGTATTGCAATAATCCGTGGCTCTCTATGGGCTTTGTACGGGTCCAATCCGGCCAGCTCGAACTCAAGCCCACCCGGACTTGCACAGACGGCGGATAAAAGACAGAGAAGCGCTCTTCCCCACGTGGGAGCGAGTATCCGGTTTACTGGCTTGAGACAGGACACTGCCGTGATGCCGACCACCCAGGTAGAAAAGAGGGCGTGGCCCCCTTGCAGGGCAGTTTTATACCCAAGGAAAGGGGGCGGGGAAAGAGGACCATGGCCAATGGGATGCCATTGGCGAGGGGCAAGGGGAGGGTCCACCCGTGGGACGGACCACTCGGGAACACAGAAACGGGGGGAAGTGTGTGAGGGAGCAACCATGTGAAAGGGAAGGGGAATACACCATCCACGTGACCTGATATACCCAGTAAAATTTTCCCATCACCAATACAAAGACAACTAAATAAACTATTTAGTGCAATACAACACCTCCCCCTAGTGCAATACAACAATGTATTGTGTTTCAGTGTTTAAATGTTTTTAAAATGTAAAGTACAATTTACAATAGGTTTACTTACTGTCCACTACTTAGCTTGTCTCTAATGGTAGAAAAGTCCATAGGTTTTTTAATAACTTTCTTATAACCAGGAACAAGTTTCAAGTTTACAGGAAGTAAGAAAGGCCAGGCATCTTCATGAGTTTCCAATTCTGAGAGAATCATACTAAATAAGATAAGGTTTCAAATCAGTATTTTTAGATTTTATTCATACATTCACAGTGTTCTCACTATTACATGAATTCCTATGAACTCCTAAACTATTCATTTTACAAAAGGAAAACGTTATTCTGCACCCTGTTGAAGGCTGAGAACAATGTACATAGACTAAGTAACTAATATAGCATTAAGTTCTCTCCAGGCGACCTATGTGAGATGAAATTCTAATGATCAACATTCCAAAAGAAAACATGGTCCTGCAACTATGATCCTCAGTGTAAACCATTTGCAAACCAGCTGCTAAAACTGACTTTCCAGGAGTGTGACAAGGCTAAACAATGTCCCTTTTGACTGAGCAGCAATGCTACCACAGCAGATGGTTCACATGTGCCTGTTTGGACGAAGCGGACATTGTCTTTGATACCCTTGAGAAAGGTGTCAGTGCCACTGCTGCTGGGGCTGGGCTTCACTCTTCTCCCAGAAGACACACGTGTGTGTAGGTATACATACATACATACACACAGACACACAACGTGTATAGATATGTACATTTGTCAAAGAACAGCATTCCTGTTTCCCAGAACAGAGAGAAAAAGGATCAAGTACTACTTGTTTCAGTAAGACTTACCCCTAAATTCAGCATCTGACACTTTACCTGCATATAGCCAGGTCCTTGGAGTCTCCGTCTCTCTTAGGTTTCTTAACAGCAGTGCAAGTTTCTTGCTTTAACTGGCTTACACAAACATTTTCATCCGTTTTTCTTTTTTTAGGGTCTGTTTTTCCTCTTTTTAAGGCAACGCTTGTAGTTGCAGAGTCTTCATCCTCTGTTTCCCCTGCTAATTTCCTGCTTCTCTTTTGTTCATTACTTTTTTTACCTTTAATTTGAAGTTTTTTTATCTTTAGAGTTTGACCACTTGCCTACAATAGAGACAACTGAAATAAGTAATAACCTAGAAATTACAAAAACCTCTGTTATCACTGATAGACGATAATGACGATCAGAAACAGAAGAACCAAAACAAATTAAATATTTAATATTAGAGATTATTCACTTTTTGCTCTTCTCTGAAGGCAAATAAGGCTGCAGAAATTCCTGGTACTCATGACCTAGGCTCTCAACTTGTGACAATACAAAAGCACTTGACATTCAAATTAGTACAACAATACCTCCTAACAACCAAGCTGGCACACTTTTAGACAAACATTAGTCTATTACTAAATAACTGATACAAACATACCAAAAAAAATAATGAAGTTTTTTCTCTGATTTTTCTTTTGAAACAGAATCTGACACATTGGTCTGTCAACACTTAATGATGAAATTTCAAAGACAAACACTGAATAAATTTTTAAAAAGAAATTAAAAATTATGGTATTGAATAAGCATGAAAATTCTGACCTACCTACATTTAAAAGGCCATAGTTTAGAACAAATAAAACTGTAGCCTTTACTGCTACTAAAATACAAGTTAAATAAAACTACTAATTTCATAATTTAATGAGAGCTCCCCATAAAATATACAGACCATTAGTTTCACTGAAAAAAGCACTGGTAGACCTGTAACTCTACCACATATAATAAATCAGTCACTTGCTCCAGCCCCTTCATCCTGACAGGAGTGTTACCTTTGCTATGCAGGCAGGACAGAACCAGTCCCCATCTGGGATAGTGCTGATCTTGGGTCTGTGGCAGTAGGTGTGACAGCCTTTATCGCAGCCATCACAAAGGAGCAGCAGTTCCTCATTATCTCCCTTTCGACAAATTTGGCAGTACTGTAATGCATGAAAAATGGGTTTAATTCAATTTTTAAAGTTTGAAACACATAAATGGTACCTAAATTACCCTTCTCCTACAAACACATAAATTCACTCTCAAAAATATTTTCCTTTTACTTCAGTCAGAATCTGCTAATGCTTATATCCATAGAAGAATATACGGAGTATGTAAGGAACTAAATTAAAGGCTACATTTGGGGAACATGTTGGAAAAGCAATTCATTTATTGTAAGACTGGTGTCCCTAGAGCACAAAAAAATATGAGCACTTTTTATAATTCATTAATGTCAGTGAGAAGTAAAGGTATACCTACCAAAACCTCTTGGCCCAAACATATTATCTCAGAAATCTTCTCTTCATTCATGCCCACACTGTATATGAACATTGTTATTTAATAAAGACCATTTATATTTTACAAGGGCATTTCCACATAATAATTGGTAGGATCTTATCCAAGGGCAACCATGAACAAATGCAGTAAAGCAAAACAAATGATCCCAGCACTTCCTAAAATTCACACTAACTTAAAAATATCTAAAGGACTGCCAATTTTCTTAAATACATTGTGTGATTTTGCTAATTACCTTCTTTTTAGACACCTTTTTCAGGAACTTAAAAGATCTTCAAATATTTTCACCAAATACATGATTAAACATATTAAACACCAGTATGTTTAAACACACAGTTTAAACATACAGCAGAATGTTTACTGGTATCACAGAATACTCTGAGTTGGAAGGAACGCATGAGGATCATAGAATCCACCTCTTCAGTGAATGGCCCATACAGGGACTGAATCAGCGACCTTGGTGTTATGAGCATCCTGCTCTAACCAACTGTGTTGTAATTAAATGCAAAGAATATTTAAACCAAATTGAGAGGGATATGGTTTTTTTCTGAATAATACATTACTTCATGTTGAAACGTTCCAATGCCTTTTCAGGTGCTCCTACCAAATTCATAAGCATTTTGCACTAAGGCTAGTGCTTAAAGCTAACAGCTGTATAAACTCAAAAGTACAGCCTGACATTACAGCCTTTATTTAAATCATCCTTTAATTGTCCAGGTGTAATTAGAATTTATATAGGAGTGACAGAAATTAAAAAATTAGGAAAAGGACCACAAATGGAAGAATCACTTTTGCCACCCTCTACACAACACTGATCATACTTGATCACATCATAGTCACTATTGCTGTAGTAATAAGTTTTGTGCTCAGGAATTTGAGGTTCAGAGGTCCTTGAAATTTTGACATATCCCCTTTGTGTGCTTTTTTTATATATGCAGTTGACACAGATTGATCTGCTGAGTGTACATGGAAACAGATATTTCAGCTTGTCTCTTCACACACTAATTTGTATGTTCAGTTGTGAGAACTCTGCATGCAAAGAAGCTGCATATTTGGAGCATCTCAACTTTCTGAAAAATGAAATCCTTAATGAAGGATATATGATGTTGAACCTCCATAAAACTTGTGTCACAGGTGAGGTTAGAAACACTCCATTAGAATGACAGATGGAGCAAGATGACTTTTACCTCTATGCCATCATCAAAGAATAATTACCATCTTAAATAATGTGACCATTTACAAGAGCTTTCTATCTTAGCAAGTTCAGGATGCTGAATCTGGCAATCAAGGGACAATCTTTTCCATTAGGCTTATTCATCTGTGCACAATGTACAGTTTAACTTTGTGAGGTTTTATGTAAAGTAATACAAAATACATTAACCTTAAATGTCTGAAGTTGGAACACAGGATATAGCAAAAACAGTTTAGATACTTACAACTTTCATAATGGATTTTTCCCATGCTATTGATTTCTGTAATTGCTGAATGCACAGAGCTACCTGGGCAGCACTGCGTGCTTCTGACAATGCCCTTCTCCACACCCTTAGCCCTGGAGCAATATCCTCTTCAGCTCTGCATTAAAATACAAGCAAATTAAGTAGGTCACACCTGTGTTTGTTCATGTTTAAATGTGAGACAATCATTATCACACCGAAAGCCAAGCAATGACAAAACATACACAGCCAATAAGTATAAGGTTTAAGCAACTAAATTTGATGTAGTGCACAGACTGTGGCTACGTGCCTCAAAGCTTAGTCACAACCAGTTAAATGTAAGATAACTTTGCAAGAATATTAACAAACATAACAAAAAATTCTTTACAAAGCACCATGCAGAATAAGATGATCCATATGGATCACAGACATACAAGAAAGTACATAGATAACAGGCAATAAGAAAATAGGCTCCAATTAGCAAAGAAGCACAATAATTTTTCAAGTTAATCTCAATAACCTACCCGTCACCATCACCACTAATAGATGGTGCAGGAGCAGGGACAGTAACTGTGCCCACATTATCCAGTTTGATCTGAATGGTGGTACTTAAGGGGCTCTTCAGATACCTTCGCTCTATGTTCCGCTCCAAGTCAGCGAGCCTGGTTACAGCTATATCTAGAGGGTTGTCACTCCTCCGCTCTAGAGAGCTGGCATTGCCTTCTCCGCCTCCAGCACAATCTCCATCGTGCTTCTTGTGCAATCTAGTAATTGACTTATGTTCACGATATACCAAGTCGTCTCTCTCTGATGCAGGTTCAGGACACAGCCAACCCTATGTCAATAGAAAGGTTTGGGCATTTATTGGTTGCTGTTAACTCAGTGTGTAATCAGAGGAACTGTTTTATGGAATCAAACTAAGTAATTGAAGCGCTGTTTCCAGTAGATCTTGGTTACTTGTAATCCATCTGTAGAGACATTTTCCAAAATATCCAGAGAACTAAAATAATTAATCAAGAAACACAAGCATTACTGGACTTTCTGAAGGGACCTTTCTGCAACAGTCTGCATTTTTATCCCCTTGTGAAGTATCCTGCTCTCTTGGCTGAAACATCAGAACAGGCCTACCTGTTCACCAGGCTCAGGAGGCAGTATCAGGACACAGGAAATTAACATCTATCTCATGCCAAAAACTAGATCCCAAACACTGCACATGTACTGTAGCCAAACATATGCAATTTGATAACCTTACACCCACCTTGGAAAAATTCCAAAATCCAGAGAATTCTTAACTGTATCACACTCATAACCATTACATGTTCTCCGTGGCTCTACAATACTCAAGCAAATTATTCTGATGTACTTGTAGACATTTCTGAAAGCATTAACAGCAAAAATCGCACAAACCAGGCAGAACTGTGGCAACCCCCCCAAGAGTTAAGCAGTCTCTGTGAAATACGGTCTTTGCATTCAGAGAAGGTTAACAAAATGTACATGGAATTGCACTGTAGGAGAACATTCTCCAGGAACTGCCACTCTGAGCATCTTCAGCTGAAGACTGAACTGCAATAAAATGTTTCAAACACAAATCTCCATGATACTGCACACTGTATTTATTTAATTTGTAGGCAATTAGGATGGAATAAGAAGGCACTTACCAATACACAAAGACTGCTATCTGCTTTAAATTCATACCACTTATTTTAAAGAGACATTTTACTGAAAGTTGGTTTTACCTTAACTTGTAAACTAGCTGATGCAACTCTCCTCTCTAGATCTTCCACCTGCTGAAGAACAGCAAGATCCATCTCCATAGCTTGCTCTTCTACTGACCAGTTTTCCACAACATCCCGAGTTACCTGGTTATCTTCGTTTTCATTGATATCAATAATTGCAACTGTATTTGAGAATCACATTTTTATTATTTTAATTAACATTACAACTGCACTGGTAAATTCAAGCTGATTTACCCGTCACTCCAGTCAAATGCTGAAAAACTGTTGTGAAAGTATACTATTCTTAAAATACCCAATATGAACAACATATTCTGTATGCTTTCAAACTTGCAATTTAAGGGCAAGAAGGGGAAGGAGAGGCCAAGTGTTACAGAGATGGAAAGAGCTTCAGAAGGTTACCAAAGCTTAAGAAGGTTACTTATATCACGAGAACTATTTACATTACATGGCATTTCACTAATACAGTAAGTTTCCAGAACAGGGCTGGTGAAAATGCAGCTACAGATGAGAAGACCTTTACCTTTTCTCTCCAGCCATTACTTTAACTCTCCTGCTAAACATACCCCAGGAGAGTTCTATGTCTGTTGTCTGGTGCCCCAACACCATGTGTAACATGAAGATCAACTACATACCATCCTTGTTTTTGATGCAGGCCAGAGTGATATAATCCATGTGTTTCTGTATCTGCTTTTGTAAGGCCTTTTCTCTTATTCCCCTGAGATGTAGCACTTTAAGCAAAGATTTTAGGTCCTCTGGATCAGTAATCCTCCACCATCCATACTGCATTTCTACATCAAAACAAGCACATGAACACTTTGCAGGTGCTTTTTTTATGTGATCACACATGACCAGATTAGAAAATCAATAGGCAAATTATTAAAACAATTGTAACATGATAGAAAGACTACAGAAATTATCACCTTACTGTTCCATTACACTTACCTTCTGGTATAGGTTTTGGGTTAGGATAATCTACAGGCTTGGCTACTTCAGCTGCTGTAGAAGGGGCAGAAGCTATTTTTTCAGCTTGAAGTGCTGGTGATTCACTTTTACTTGCAGGAACACTAGATGTCAAGAATGAGTTACCATTCACTTCTGATAATCCCAGCCCTGATCCAAGAGCAGGTAAAGGAGATGGAAATGGAACATTTGAAGTAAGAACTCCTGTAGGCCATCCACAAAACTGAAGTCCCATTATAGGTAGTCCTGTCTTCATCTGCTACAAAGCATAACTACCATTACTATAACCAAGAAACCTGAATTATGATTAGGATGCTATTTGTCAAACAGTACTCAAAACACAAAGAAAGCCTTTACTCAATACTTCAGTTAGTTTCAGAAAAACTAATGTAACACTGACATGTAATGCTTATTAGGGTCCTGTTAATGCTAAAAAACAATAGCCTCTAAAGGTAGGGTTTGGTGTGTTACACTTCCAAAAACTAGTTTGTATTTACTTGCTTTTCATTTAATACCAGTAGCCGACACTCTAAACGCCAAATTAATTACTGAAATGCATGTACGAAATATCATACATTGGCTTACTTGATACATCATAATCTAGTATTATAAAATGTCTGTATTTAGTTACTAACATTTAGAAATAGAAAAAAAATAAAGAAATGCAGATATAATGATTGCAGGTCTGTGAAATAATTTGTATAAAAGACATCCTGCCCAAATAAAGTCTGCAAATTCAAGCTATTCAAAAATTAATTTATTTACCTGCAGCGGTGACAATGCAAAAGGACTTAATCCCATGGGACTCTGTCCAGAGGTTGAGCCCAGAAGAGGAGATGGAACAGGTGACGGTGAGTTTGATGGTGGATGTGACTGAGGAGTGAGTGGAGCTGTAGTAGCTGGTGGGTCCACATGGGTGACTGAAGTGTCATCACAGGGCACCCGTGGTAACAGGCTGAACCACTGCCTGCTTTTCTCAGTAAGAGTCTTTAACAACTGATCATTTGGAATTAGTGGAGAACTGTAAAACTTTCCTGTCCCACTGGCATTAGGACTGAAGAGATTATTAGACTCAGGTTTCTCGATGGAGCTTTGTGATGCAGGGGGTTGAAGACTGCAGAGAGAGTTTTTTGAGTTACTTGGGTAAGATAATGTGCAGCCATTTGCTGCACTGCCATTAGGTTTTGGGGATATAGCATCAGACTCAGGTGGCATTTTTGCTACCTCTAACAGTTTGCTTAATTTTGAAAATGACCCTGGCTTTTGTAAAAACAGGTTAGTGCTGTCCTTTTCTTTCAGACTTTCCTTTTGCTCACAGTGAGTTGTAGCTAAGCAATGCAATTTTTCCTCTGATTCAAATGCTTCTTCTTTGATATGCATACTTTCTTCCTTTTTTAACTTCTCTTTTTCTTTTGCAATTTCTTCTAGACCTAAAAAGGTGCAAGAAACACAGATTACCAGTAACAGATCAATTATTTTACGAACTTTTTATAATCCTAGTTTGAATTAAAAATAACTTCGTTTTTGGCTCAACACACGTTAGATTCCCATGTCTTTGCTGTTGTGGCTGTTAATGAAATCCCTTCTTGCTTTACAGCACACTTTACAGAAGGAGCAAGTTTCT
The DNA here is from genome assembly GCF_000277835.1 of Geospiza fortis. Lineage (NCBI taxonomy): Eukaryota > Metazoa > Chordata > Aves > Passeriformes > Thraupidae > Geospiza > Geospiza fortis. The sequence goes on from NW_005054523.1 coordinate 808,874, forward strand.
AGGCACACAGATTTAAACACTACTAAACACCTCTATGAAAAATCACCTCAGCATGGCTAACACACTACTGGATTCGTTCAGTACTACATCGGAAGCAGTTTGCCAGTGCAAAGTCTGTGAACAGGACAAATTTTTGCCAACTTTCTTTTTGCAGAACTCTGCATGCCTCATCGAGAAGCTTCTCTGGTCATATCAAGAGAGTGCAATGTTTTCACTCCTAAGTTTATTTTTGCAACTGATTGTTTCAATAAACACACAGCCAACTATGAAATGGAGAACCAAAATTCCTGTTACAAAATTATTCCCCAAATACCAAAATAGCATTAAACATTTTACTTCTTTCAAATTAGCAACTTTAACTGTGCAACAATATCAACGGTCTATGAAGTTTAATTCTCTCTCAAGAGCCACCCAGCATGACTGGAACTCCACACAAGTAAGCAGACAGCTAACATCTAATCAATTTAAAGTACAGCAAGCAGAAGCTGATTAAAAAAACCCCCAAGTTTCTTCAAACACAGGAGGTGCAAAAGATCTGAAAATCTAGCTTTTATTAAAGGAAAAGACTTTTTTTTTCTCTGCACTACTAGTCTTTCTTAACCATTTCTCTTCTACCCTTATACTGACTGCTAATTCAGACAAAAGGTCTTTAAAAGTATAAAATGCTTTTAAATAGAGAACTGTTAGCATAAGGGGAAGGAGGCAGAAAATCCAACTCCTTATTTTATGTTCATCAGATACCATAGTCACAAATAAACACAGCTTACAGTTCATGGCAAGCACATCTACAAATATTTACTTGCTCCTGAAAATGGTAATTTCTACAAAGAAGTTACATCCTCTCCTATCAGAACTCCAAAATGTGTTCATAGTTATGGTCTGTATCAATATATAAACAATTTAGGTAGCAGCATAAACATGAAAATGACTACACAAAAGGGATAGAGAAGTTTTGTTTAAATGGACAGACCATTCAAGACTTTATGTGTCCTATTTCCAAGGTTTAGGGTAAGGGTTACGGAATTAGAAATAGATAAAGTGTAGAATTTACATAAAGAGGGTAAACTAAGAGCTGAGGGGAAAAGGAGGGAGGTAAGAATATAAGAATACCTCTGTTTTCCTTTTCAGGGAGATTAAACTTTCATTAAGACAACATTAAAAAACAGAGGTTTGCCCTACAGCTCTTGGCTAAAACTTTGTGTGGGTTGGTTTGTGTGCGTTTTTTTATTATTTTAAGACAGGTGAGTATATGTAAACTATTTTCTTTGTGTATCGCTTCCAAAGCGTTTGGGAATTCATCTGGTTAAAATATAATGAAATACAGCAAACCAAAGAAATGCAACTATTCTGTATGCAGCTACCTGTGCAAAACCGTTCCTAACACAGAGCATAACTTAATGCAGAGCAAGAGACAGAGAGGAAAGTACTTTTTATGCTACCCATTTTAGAAAGAGAACTTGATCATCAAGATTACATTTAGAAGAAGTTCTAGGGTTTATTTTTGGACCACAAACCAGGCTCAAATTTCCTACTATGCTGTACTGTTACAGTTAATTAAACAGCTCTCTAGAATGATGTAATTCTCATGAGATCAAGCAATACTGATGTGCATCAGATCTTTTTCTTGTTATTTTTTTGAAGGAAAAAATGTGAGAGAAATGAGGTTTTGGTTCATCTGTATGAAAATTAGAAAGGATTTCTCTGTGGCCAAAATGAAGATTTATGTTTAAAAATTCTAATACCAACAAAAAAGTCAGGTTAATACAAAATTTCTGCATCTATCCAATTAAAAGTGTGTGAAAAATTCAACCATAGCTAATATACAATTGTCACAAGCCCAAAATTACATTTTAGTTTTAGCAAAGTGATTTCAGCAATTGCTGGCTAAAGAAACATCAATTGGTAAAATACAGACACTAAATCACGTGGGTTTATTAGAAAACAAGGTACTTCACTGCATGAAAGTAATTGTCATATTTTGGCAGACATCTATCCTATTTTCATGCACAGAACAGTCTGTGCATTTGCAGAAAATCTGAGGATGAAATTTTTTTCTGCATTCTATGGTCCTCCTGATTTTCATACACAGAGATCATTGCCATAGGGAGAGGTGAAATAGTTCAGAGTCAAGAAACTTTGCAGGTAGGTAAAAGCATAACCTGTAGAAGTGTAACAACTGAAAACTTCCAAAATACCAATCCTTGTTTTGTATTACCTGATCTTTCATAACCAGAAAGAGATACCAGAGAACCACATAAGGGGTGAGTTCTACTGACAGCAGCCTGAGGGCATCTGGCTGAGGGCGAAGACCTTGCTGCGCCTCCAGAGATGGGCAGCATGTCTTGGCCTTGTATTGCCTGTGTGTGCCACCATTCCTTTATGGCTCTTACCTTCACCACTTTCCATGCCTTCTACAAAAATACCACCACACTGGGGCAGGATCCAGTACCGGCGCCTGTAACGGTCCTGACCAAACATCATTGAACGCAAACAGTGGGAAGCTTCAAATAACTTCTTTCTGTACTGGCTTTGTTGCTATTTAAAAAAGGGAGAGCATTATGAATTGGTGGGCAGAGAAAGAAAAAAAAATCTCATTATCACAGAAAACATCTGGCTGCCAGACTGAACAGAAGTTCAAGGGTCAGACAAGGAGGCCCCCTCAGAGACTCGGGACAGTGGTCTGTCTGTGCGTATCTGTGTGATATTCTACTCACAATCGCTGCCTTGATGATTTTACTCACAAAACTTCCTTTAAAAAAATCCATTAAAGCACTCCCTGGCTCAGCCTAGGTTTATCCTCTAAAAACACACTGCAGTGGTGCATCTTGTCTTTTTATCCCTGACTCTCAAAAAGCAGTGGATTAAAGAGAGATATCATTGCATAAGAACAGCTGAAATCCTAATAATTACACAGCATCAGCAAGTGGTAAACAGAGCCCTGAAGAGAGATGATAATGCAACTGTTGATGGGACACTAGTGAGATATTTTAACTGTTCATAAAAGAATGACAACAATACGCAAAAATAAACTCTGTCTTTGAACATAACACAGCTCTTTAAGGGGGGGCCAACAAGAACTTCAGTTAGTTTATTCAGTTCTTGCTCTGCTAAACTGACACTGATGGGAATCAGGTGGAATCCTGGACTGCTAATTTACTGCAATTTGGAACATGAGAGAAACCAAGACATGAAGTCTTAAATGACATAGGAACAATAAAAATATGGGTCCTGAGTACCCCTAAATACAGCATTATAACTTTCTCATTTACACTGCTCTTCCAATTCTATTGCTGCTTCTTTCAAAATGTGAAACCCAGACAGTTTCGTATTGGCTTGGAGCACAACTGCAGCAATCAGCATGTAAAGGAGGGCATGAGAACAACAATCCCTTGTATAAGTGAAGCCATTGCTTCTCATATACAAAATTTGTCATCACTTTCTAAGACCAACAAACAGGACTATGTTAAGTAGATCTGGATAAAAACTACATTATTCTCTGTGCAAATATATTATCAACTGTTACTATTAACTGCCTTTTGAGTGACCTCTACTTAGTGCCACTGGACGAAACTCACAGTTCAGGTGTCACAAATTGGAGCGTTATTCATACTTTCACAAAACAAGAGTAGATACCTATTTCAATTTATATTAACTGGGAGCATTGAAATTTACGTTTAATATACTAACTCGTAACACCCAGTGATCACATCTGTAGTAGAAAAAACAGTAATGATCTCTCACCTTTGTCAGTTTTTCAATCTGCTTCTCTAATTCTTCAACACTTGCTGTCTGATCCCCATCATCCTATAATCACCAATATACTGTCACACCATATTTATTACAGGATAAAATCATACTACTATGTCTTATCACTATTACAGAAAAAAGATGTAACAGAAAATGAGAGGAAAATACTGAAGAGGAAAAATAAGTTCAAATTGTGTGCTTGTGCAATATATTTCACTAGCAACAACACAACTGAAAAGAGGATACACCTTGAATATTTTGAAACCACCCAGACATGGACACAGGAGAAAGCTCATGTTTGCTGAAAACTGGAAGTAACTCAGTTTGTGCATGAACACAATACCATAGAATTCAATCTTAGTTTCTATGAAGCTTTTTAGATATTCAAAATAATTTTAAGTGTTTCTCATGCATGAAATAATGGCGTCCCTTAAAATCCTATCAGTAAGTCTTTGGTCAGTCCACATTTGCATTTTATTTCAATGTCTACGTGAAATTGTAGACATTGAAATTATAACTCTGCTATAGAAGTTACAGCATCAATCTTGCTGATTTTTTAAGAGGAATGAGTTCATGATTTAAGTCTGTGGTTGCCTTCCTCTTGCCTGTTTGGAGTCTTTTCCATGACAAGAGTTTTAATTTAGTTGAAGAAAACCTTTGGAGATAGTAGTAAATTTCCAAAAGAATATGGTCAAAATTATCTCCACCGTAAGATACCAGTCTTGTATTTCTTGGCTTCGTAAAAGTGTACCAGAGTAAGGCCATCTGAAATACTACATAGAATACAAATGCGATGGAATTTCTGGTAGATCAGAAAATTAATTTCTGTACTGTTACTGGAATTTTGGCTATGAAATGCCCAGTGCACCAACATAAGAGATTGTACAAGATGGAGAAGGACTGAGGGATCATCTTGAGATTAGAAATCTAAATATTAATCTTTTAAAAATTCTGAATTATTTTTAAGTACTTTGGGCTGTTCCTCTAAGGTAGTCTCTTAAATTCATACAAATTCTAGTACTTGAAATAAATCCACAATAGCAGCACTAAGGGCTATTCCTACACTAAAAATTAGCTGGGTTTCTAATTAAGGGTGTATGCAAACATCTGAGTCCACATATGTTGGATACATGCATTGTTCAAGCAGCCTTAAAAATCTTCGAACCTTGCATGAATGGATACTTTTCTGGCAAACAGAAAACACCCAGGGCCACATCAAGTGCTTTAAAACGTAGTATTTTCTATTGCTTGTCCTCGTATCAGGTTCCATCCAGTGGAAGCCTGTGCATTTCCATTAAAAACCAGCTCAACAAGGTAAAAATCTTTCATTGATACTTCCTATATTATATCTGACACTGACAAATAAAATTTATCATCTTGTGATCAAATAAAGTCAGGCAGTGATCACATGGGGGAAGTTGTGAAAAAAATGCACAAGAAGTTCACTCAAGCTTCAAAACAGAGAATTTTAAAGGCAACTGCATTGTTCAATTTTAGTTAACAAAATAATAAAAACTAATAAAAATTTAAAAACACTGGAAGTAAGTTATTCTTCCCTCCTTTTTATGGCAACAGTTTTGGGAAACAGTGCCATATTACAGAAAAACAGAAGGAAAACAAGTTGTAGCTTATTTGCAAATAAAGTTTCACTATACTGACAATTCCCCACCTCATCCTCACAAACTTCTGCCTTTTTTCCTTTTTTATCATCTTTGTCCTCTTCATCCTCATCATCTTCATCTGCCTGATCATCGCTGTCATCATCATCATCGTCATCGTAGTCACTGTCCCCTCCCTTCCGCCGGCGCTTGCGGCCGGGTGCGGGCGTCTCCAAGGAATGGGGTTCCTCGCCTCCGTCCCCACTCCCTGCAGCATCTCTCTTACCAGTTTTCTTGGCATGAATGATTCTAAGCCTTGGAACACATGAGAAAGGGTGAAATGATGGATTATGGCTGTAGCATAAACATATCTCTCTTTCTATGAGATTGAAAGAAAATCATACATTTCAGATTTTAATTAGAGCTTCTGATCTATCGTGACACTGTATTTTCTCAATATTTATTGTCACTAGTCAACAAGAAAAACTGATGTTATAAAACCCTTACTACTCGTGGTTCCATTCTGAATAGACTTTGTTTCTCTCAGGTCAATTTTACTGTGTAACTGTTCAGAAGAAATGAAATACAGGAGGGATTTTGAGAAGTCAGGAAAGACGATATAGAAGAAAGAACCATTTCAACTTCTTTATCTTTTATTTAATGCATTTAAGAACATGATGACAAAATACTTGTGTCTGAGCCAGGGAGAAAAAGGCAAAAATCCTCACTTGGAAGTATGAAATTATATACATTGCATGACAACAGCAGGTTGATTTAATTTTTTAATTTTTTTTTATTTTTAGATTTTTATGAACTTTAAATATTATTTGACTTCAGTCCTTTAGCTGACCTTTTTATTCTAAGATATACTTTTTTCCCTGAGGAATTTTAGTTACCTCAGCTACTAAAGATTACTCAAACTGTCATTTTTCCTTTTATGAAAGAAAAGGGAAACTTACATACCAGTTATTATGGTTGTAGTAGACCTCCTTCTTCTATAAAACCCCTATAAGACAAGATTCCACACAGCAAAAATTACAGTTCCACCTATCAGGGAGCTTGCAGGCAAACATGCTGAACCACAGGAGGTGTATATAGCCAGGCTGAACCAGCCACTTATCACGCAGACCAAAAACGCAACTGACTTAGAAGAGATTCATAAACGTGTAGAAAAGACAAAGATTTTTAAAGAGATGACTGAAGAAGGTAGGATGGGAAAAGCAGAACGGTAACGACAAACACAATTACCAGGACGTAATTTTTCCTTGTCGTACTCCTCTCTCTTCCCATCCTACAGAACAATATTCCATACAGCAAGTGGCTACAAGTACAATGAGTGCTGTCCAAGTACTTGTTCCAGGGAATACTGACAAATGGACCAGCCTTCTAAAACACTGATAACCAGAGCCAGTTCTCAACAGCATAAACTGAAATGAAGGTGTCACTGTTCAACTGGGAGCAGCACTTTTTTAAGAAAAAGACTGTTAGCCAAGAAATCATCAAAGGGACTTGAAAACTGCTGGGCTTTGGTTTCTTGGTATGGTTTTGTTATTGCTGTTGTTTTGAGTTGGGTTTTTATGCACTAGTTAATCCACTGGAGAATTTATAAAGTTTTATACATTTGTTTTTTCCATATCAAGTGGATATTTACCTGTTTTAGCGATTTAAAATATGTTAAAAAAAATCTCAAGCCTTTCAGTGAATTTGGAAGCAAATAACATTTTCAGGTATTGTGCAAAAACCCTCAGTCTCACTGCACATCAATACCACTCAGGCTATTGATTAAGTTTTTTAGAAAACTAATTTCGTTTTCAAGAGGATAACTTCAAACTTCTTCACATAGACTGGAAACTCCTTCCAATAAACAGGAAGTAACTACCAAAATCACTAGTTAATAACTGGATTGTCTGCTGCAGTGCTGGATGATTTTAGAGACAATTTACATACACTAAGATAATCTTGAAGACAACTCAGCAATAAAGCTGGCAAGCGAATGTTCCATGACCTGCCAATACTTCTTCCATATACCTAAAGGAAATCAGAAGAAACAAAAAAGGCTACTTTTGCTGAAAGCAAAAATAAAGATGTAATGTTGTCAAGCACTAAAGGAAGCTTGCACAATACTTGCAAATTATCAAGCATGCAAATGAATCAAAGATGCTCTTCTTTGATAGCACCACAAGCAGAAGAAGGCAGCAGTCCCTACCCAAAGCAGTGCAGAGGCAGAAACCAATGCCAGCATAACTCTAAAAACGTACAGTTATTTCAAGAAGCAGCATCGTTTTTCTGTTGTTGCCTAGACATATGGCTCACTGAGAGAAGAAAACCCTCACTTAGGAAACTGTTCTGTCTTTCTCACTTTCACTTATGGACCAAACCTGCATCTCCAACTGCTGAGAGAATCATAAAGTCTACTGACCTATAAAAAGAGTGAGTGGCCCATCAGAGAACCAAATGATTGACTTTAGTGTGCTCTAATCTCGTCTATAATGCTTACTAGATCACAGAAGGAAAATCCACCTTCTGACTTAGTGCTCATGCCTTCCCCATAATTTTTGCATGTATGTAGTAGGTAGCACCGCGGCAAAGAAATTCTGAACATTGTACTTCTCACATACTTCACCTTGCATCTCAAAAAATTAAAGTTTGGTAAAAAAGCAATAGCAACTCCTACCTAAACTCGGGGTGTAATTTCTCCCCTTCGTGATGATGCTTTTCATATACCATCATCATTTAGAGTTGAAATGGTTTCATTCAACAGAAATTAACTTACACAGAGCATACCAAAACACTGGCATGTGAAAAGAACACTGTTGCAGTGAAAAACTTAAGTCCTTTATAAAAACAAATTATTATAATAAACTAATTATTAAACCAAATTATTATTACCTAATTCTTTAAGAGGCAGTATTTCATTTTTATTCTGTTTTATGTTGATCTTGCTACAAAAGAGATGCCAAAGAGAAGACATGTAATAGAAAAGGAGATGCTGAGACTTTGATTATCTTGTTAAAAAAAAAATCATAGAATCATCTCAGGTTAGAGTCTGACCACAGCTGTCACACAGAAAGCACAAAGAAAGATGACTTGATCATATGAGGTAGGTGCTTTTACAAAAAAAGAGATTAGTACCAAGATTCACAGCAAAACGTGATAGAGAAGGAATTAGATGCAATCTCTCATTGACGATCAGCTAAGGAGAAACAGTCCAGGCAGTTCAGAACTCAAATTTCCAACCATCTATATTACACTTACTAAGATCCTTGAGGGAAGGAGGAGAAAAGGAGTGAAGAGCGGGGAAAGGGGTGAGAGGCAAAGCATCCCTTAAAACAAAATACAATGATTCTGTTTTCCAACCTGGGATGTTACTGTTGCTTATTTGCATCTGTCAAGAACAGGCTTTTGCATTTATTTTTGCCCTCCTCCCCAGCTGGGAAGCTTATGTTCTTAAAAAATGAGAACATAAGCGCAAAAAAAAACCCCTCCTTCATCGAACACACGTGATGCAGATAGAATCTTTTCTCATGCCCCTTGAATATACTTGTACCCAACCTGGACACAGTGGTTTGAAGATTAATGACAGCAAACACTGGCCAAACAAGCTGAGATTAAATAAATCCATTCCTCAGCCTCAGTTACTCATCCCCTACACACTTCCCGCAGGAGGGGCCCATGCTGAGGGGCACATAAAGGTCTGCAGGCATGTGAAAAGAGCTCACAGCTCTTGATCACACAGCGAGTACTCAACTAACCAGTTATTGCCATGCAAAACTCTTTGGGACTGGGATGCTTAAAAATTAGATCAAGATGTGAATGGATGGGGAAGGTAACACATAAGAATGAAGTCTGGAAGCAGAAAAAATAGCAAAAAGAAGACTGATGTGTACAGATTTCATTTCATTTCATTTGAGAGCAGCCCCAGAACAGTTGTAAGGGTTTATGGAAAACACAACTGACATAATAAAGAAGAAAATATTGTTTAAAATTGATTGAAGAAGAGTCTTCTAGAACCTTCTTGGAATTCATCAGAAAAAGTGGAAAACTCGAAAATTTTGAATCAAAGATTGAGAGAGGCGAATCAAACTCATTGAATTCAAAGAAGCAGAAGAGCAACATTTCTGAGCTCTGCTGCAATACTTGCACTCAAAAATAGGGAGAGCACTACTGGACCCCAAAATCCACACATGAGGCAGAAAAACCCAAGAAATGGAAAAATGATGGTAGCAAGGAGGATGAGCTTGGGACTTCAGAGTATGATGCCCACTACTTGACAGGGAAGAAATGAAAGATTATAAAGAAAAGGGAAGATCCTACATCTACAAGTACTTACAGTTTGATGGAGGGAGAGAAAGACTAAGCAGGCCCTAAGAAGACAAGAACAGGGAAGGGTCCCATTTTGCTAATGGTAAATTGGCTACATCACAACTTCATAAACACTTCTTAAACCATATCCCATAGAGGGGACACAGATGAAGACAGGAAAAAAGTAACTGGGTTAACCTAAAGGTTAAAATACATTAACTCTGTGCAGACTGGGATTTGTAGTATTAGTAGAAAATGTCTTTTTATCGGTCTAACTTTTTCCTCTACCTCCCTCTTGTCCTTCTTCTTTACTTCTTTCCTTCTTCCTTCTGAGATACATTAAAGGGAAAAAATGGAGACAGAAGATTAGAAACGAAAGTACCTAAAGCAAGGACTAAGAAAGGATTTACCGTTCCTAGGAAAAGGTAAAGATGACAAAGAAAAAAAAAGCAAGAGTCTGGCTATGCGTTTTTACCCCCTGTGATTCATTAACTTTATGCCGTCCAGCTTCCTGATAGTTGGAGCCAGTATGGTTGCTGTATGGAATTTTGTCTTGTAGGATGGGAGAACAGTGAATATGAAACTGACAACCTTTAAGAAGTTCAAATTTTACCTTAAACAGAAATATAAGAAATATAAAAAATATCTCAAAGCTTGCATTCTACATATGATCCCTAGCTACAGGGAAACACGTGACATTGACAGATGAGAAACACTAAGATAACATAAATTAGCAAAATTCAATTGGCAATTGTTGTATGAAAATCACATTGTCTTAAAATGCCTTTCAGAACACTGGAAATTATGGTATGTCCAAATAAACTTTGATTACGTCAATAGCAATTTTATGGCTCCTTTAATATTCCAATTAAAAAGTTTTTTGATTCCTCCGAAGAATACAAAATTAGACTTGACTTCGCTCCAAATCTGAGTGACCCTAACCCTCTGAATCTCATGCATCTTTAATAGACTGTAAAAGACTGGTGTTGCAACATCCTAAACCCACATCTGTCTTAATTAAGCAGTTTGATTACTAATGTCTTGGTAAACCTGTAACTTCATCAGCTGATTTTATGCTTAGAACCAATTCCCTATAGAGCAGTGTATGTGAACAAAGGCAAAAAAGCAAAATATTGTAATATTTAAGGAAATGAAACTTACTTCCGAAGTTTGCCTTCAACCATCCATTTATCTCTCCTTAAGTTTGACATATAATCAATGTTTTTATCAATTTCACTGTCAAAGATGAAAATAATCCATTAACTGTGAACTTACGTATCTTTTTTCTGATAGACATTATGTATAGACACTTCTCCCTCAAATAACTATCTTTTGAGAAATCCTTAAAATTCAAAATAAATAATTTTAAATACAGGAAATCACAATACTAGGAATGCTAATGTAGCACACTGCTGTACTTATGTCAGTCTTTATCCCCAATATCACCTCAGCTTTCTTTCCACCAGGAGCATGGCACTCAACATTTCTTTTCATAGCTCTAGTTCAGTGTCAAGCCTCCAAATGTCTTTGCCACAAAGCATGTAGCCCTGTGATGAAAAAATAGTTACCACTGGTACATCTGAAGTATTCTACCTAGGATCTCTGGGACCTACAATCCAACATTCACTTTTCGCTGCAGAAACTGAAGAACCAAAAAGAGGGCTTTGGTGCAGCCACCATCTGCATGCCCATGTCCGAGACATCCCGGCCTCAGCAATTCAGCAGATTACCGTTGTTTCTATGATCAAAATATAGAAACTCAAGTGATCTTTTCTACAAATAGGACCTAAGAGTCATCTGCAACAAGAGGAAGTTTCTTTCTATGATGAATTTGACTGATACACATGAACTTTCTTGAACAGCTGATGCACAGCACTTGCACTGCCCACTTCTGCTATCTTCCAGCTTCGGAAAACCTGAAGC
>NW_005054523.1:820453-821743 GCF_000277835.1 Geospiza fortis
ACCAAACCCAGCAGAATACATCAAGAAACAAAGCAGCACTCAATTAGGTCATGAAACACTTTAGCATAGACAGTCTGTGGAAGAACAGGCCTCCCAGAAAATGGCAATTCCTAACTCTTTGTTCCACACTGGTGGGTTTTGACAAGTTGTTGAACATAGGGGGGATTTAAAATTATGAAATACTATACACTACTGACCACAAATGCAACATATACACCTTCTTGAATTACTACGATGATACATCAAGCTTGCCACCTCATCTTATGACCCTACTTAAAGAAACATGTTCAAAACATCTTCAAAAACAAAAGGAAAAAAGGGAAAATAGTGTACTGCAGAAGCCTTAAACAACTCTTCTAAATGATTCCCTAGAATACCTAGTAAATTTCTTGGCAATCAACCTCATCTTTTATTCCTAAAATTGCTAGAGAAATTTTGGTTCAAGCTTTGAAAACAAAACTACAGACCAAACATGGAAAAGTTATCTTCCATCATATCAACAGTACATAAAGGTAAGAAGCAGTAACTCAACCAGTTTCAGCTTTCATCGTAAGAAGAACATAAGTAGTCTCCCTGTAGCAGAATACAGTGAATACACGGTATTTCTGAACTACAACATTTTTTATGATTTCATTTTCACACACCTGTTTGGGAAAAATCTTACCTTACTACACTTTTGCTGCATGCTAACTCATTGACCAGAAAAGCAAGTACTGATGCTTTCTGAGCCGGAGAATGTGCCTGAAAAGCTTTGGTCTTCAAGCTCTCTGTCAGCTCTGTTTGCCCACAATGAGCCTCCATGAAAATCTGCAGAATCTCAGATACATTATCTCGATTGATACCAACATTCAGTAAGTGTTCCCCAAGAATAGTTTTAGCCTAAAAAGAACAAAGACATTTCAAACAGTCATGTTTTAAAGACACCATTTGCCTCTGTAGGCTATATTATTGTTCATAGAAGACGGTATGGGTTTGTTTGCATTTTTACATAAGTATATCAAACATGATTATTCTTTGAGACTATTCAAATGTAAATCTTAAATACGGTAACAAATTAGAATGTCTTCGCCTCTAACTTTTTAAAAACAGAGATAATATTAGCAATAATTAAATGGATTACATGTAAATAGGCATGGTCCAACTGAAAATTGAGGAATACTGCTGTGTACAGTGATACTCTATGAAGAGCTCTAGAGTGGAAGAAAGCTGAAAAAGAAGGCCAGTAAGAAAGAGAGTCATGAATGAATTGGGGTTTTGATGCAGTGACCTGGACAGCAGACCTTAGGGAAA
>NW_005054523.1:821753-863438 GCF_000277835.1 Geospiza fortis
GGAAAGAAATAGCAAGATTCACTGAGAATGTAACATGAGGATAAGAATGCAAAGGAATGGATTGAAAGGAGTTAAAAGACATGGCCACAGATGTGACAGTGCCCTACAAAAGATCCAAATAAAAATGGGATGTGTGTTTGTGCGAAGAGAAAATGCACTGAAATTTATCATGTCTGGAAAATGGGAAGGCTGATGGGACACAAAGTTTTGGAGTAACATTATAACCATGACACTGAAGAAAAGAATTAGGAAAGTCAAAAGAAATCCATAGGAGAGAGGTGTCAGAGACACATTATGAAGAATGGATTTGTATATACAGCATGTTTACTATGGATTTTTTCTTTTTACCTTGTATCCTGTACCAAGTCCAGGATCACACACAGCTGCAGAGACAAGTTTCACAAGCAAGTCCTGTACTTCTCCCATGCTGTCCCCTATGTTGAGCAGACCCTCTTGAAGAACACTCAGGGAGGGAACATCTATGGCCACATCAAAGCCAAGAACTTTACCGAAGTTACGCAGGAACTGCACTACCATGAGACAATCAGAAAACGTGCTTCCATCAAGAACAAGGCCTGGGATGCGAGGCAGCTCTGGGAAAGGCTGGAAAGCAAAGAAAAAAAGTGAAAGATTCAGTAGCATATTTCAAAAGAAATTCTTTTTATAACAGCTGGGACAATTGATTGACACTTCCTTCTGACCTACAGCATGACAATGCTGGAAGGTACAGGCAACCTTCCTTCCAAGAGGTACCCTGCACCCCTTGCCCATTCAGTGCTGAAACACATTTTAATGTTCACAAATTATAGAAGGCAAGAGATTAAGAAATACTTCCTTTTTGGCCAGGAGACACTGTAAAGATCTATTCTGAGCCAAATTACTTTAAAAGGTAGTGTAAAATTATTTAAGGAAAAAAGGGAAGGAATTTCTGTGGAAAAGACTTTGAACCCAACCTTCGTCACGTCCTTACGGAAAAAACTAAGAAGCTGGAAGACTGGGAGAGTAATTCTTTTTGAGCAACAGCTTGTAAGAGTTCTCTAGATAACTATATAGTGCCTGTGTACTGAGACATGATGCACATTCCTGGTGTAAAAATAACTTGAGTAAAGGATTTTTAAAAAGCAATCATGCTTTTAGGAAGCAGGCCTCTTTTAAACAAAAAGCTTTTACATAAACATATGCTACTGTGTAGTGTTCTAGTATCTTGTATTTGTATATATTTCAAATAGCTCTCTAATTACCTCAACTAAAACTTGAATGCTTTGAGTGTGACTGCAAGAAGAAAGTTATTGACAGAATCATAAAATACACAAATAAGAAGCAAGAAAGCAAGTCTATGTTGCTGTGATTACCTTCTGGTCTGCTAAGCACATATCTTCATTAGGCTTCTTTAGCTCCTTTGCCATTTCTAATTCCAATCTTCGCTGTTCCAGTTTACGTTCCTTATTTAATCTTTTTTCATCTCGTTTCTCTTGCTTTAGCCGCTCTTTTTCCTGAAGATAATTAAAAGGGAAAAAAATAAACCCCACATATTAAACTTACAAAGGAACAATCTAAGAATTTGAAGAGCACTAGTTCTGTAACCTTAAGAATCGCCACATCAATTAAGGAACCTGCATTAAAGTAAAGGGGAGGGGAAAACTAGAACAAAATCACTGAATTTGTAAAGTAATCTAAGATTCACTTTTTTCTCTCCTGTCCACGGAGACACAGGTTCCAAGTATGTTTGCAAAGAAAAACTCTTTGAAGTACCATTTAAGAAAGATGACTGAGTGAAAATATGGCAAAGAATTGCCATGCAAGGCACCTGATTTTAAAGGCTCTGCTTACACCCCAGTATTGTTAATCTGCACCTGCTACAGCAGAGACCACTCAAGAAACCTCTCTGAACAATACATGGCTGAAAAAGTCCCATAATACATAAACTAGATATGAATGCCTTATAAAATACAACCAATCTTTTCAAACACAGGTAGCTTCTGGCCTTGAATTACCATACACTTTGCATGCAACCTAAAACTGAACATTTTGTCCTTCATGTCTTATATGCACAACAAGAACACATGCATCATCAAGTGAGAAGTCAAGCATCTGCTGTCTCTTCAACACCCTCCACAGTGGAGTCACACCAATACTACACCAACTCTGTAACGTGCCAAGACTATGAACCTAGAGCTCCCATGGCCTTTCCCATCCCCGGTGCCAGGGTTTCTGCTGCCAATCCACTTTCCTGATGACACAACTGCCCACACACCTCTGTGCAACCAGTATCGCGTGTGAAATGTATGGAATCTGCCACACATCAGCACCACCTGTTCAGAGCACAGAACTGTGTGTGTGTGTGTGTGTGTGTGTGTGTGTGTGTGTGTGTGTGTGTGCCTCCACTCAAGAACCTGATACAATACAAAATTGAAGATGCTGCATGTGCTTTTCACCTGTAGACACAGAAGGGCTAAAGAACCAAGCTAAGATGCCTCCCATTACTCAGAACCACTCCCTACTCTTCTGTTAAAGAGGTCACTCTAGTCTCTTCCATCTACTACCACCATATTTGAAACAATGAGAGTATGGGACAATACTAAGCCAGGGCTCAGCTGCATTTGTAGGTCAGTATTAACCACTGACTTCTCTGTAGAGTTCTGGCAGGCCCTATGACTTTTTATTCTTCCTTTTGATTCTACATGGAGTATTAGACCACGAGTGACACCTGTGGATGACCACTGTGAGTGCACAGAGATCATGACTTCTACTACTACATCTTCAGCGGATAGCAAGATCGAATTTCATATTACACACAAAGAACATATTTGGACCAGTAAATTTACACTGGCAGAAAAAAATGCACTGACATTCAGAACTACCCATCTGCCCACCTGCTTGCTACTCTACAGCTGTGCAAGCACTCTCTGTACTGCCAACGCAGGCCCTCTTAATCTACCCTGAGTTCATAAGAGACATCCTGTATTGAAAAATCACAATACACTAAAGCAGCACACAAAATCACTGACTTGATGCTCTCTGATTTGCTCCTGGAAAATGGTTTATTGCCTTTTATCTTAGACTATGTCAATGTCCCAACGTCAACTGCATTGCTTACAACTTGTTTTTGCCAGTTTGAAATGCTCTACAACAGAAGAAAACCAGAGATGTATATATGGATATTTATGTGTCCACACAGTAATTTATAGTTATGATTAAAAATGAAAACTTTAGGCTGCACTACGTTTCATAAATCTATTTAAACATCTACTGGTTGAAATAAACACTGTTCTAATCTGTTAAAGTAAGAATATAATTAGAGCACTGGATCAGACTAAATGACCACTTAGCCTGGTATCCTGATTTCCAACAGTGGAATGGGTGCTTGGGGTACCATCTTCCTCTATTTCCTGGTAATGAAGTATTATTCAGTTTTTCTTGGGTTTGGTCAGTCGCTTTTATTGAAATTTGCAAAAACATCCTAGAGAGCAGTTTTAACAATTTCTTTAACAACTACTTGCTATAATGATGGCTATCTTATTTCAATATCTTCATTATCTGCACTTTATTCACAAAAGTTTCAGGATATGAACTTAAAAAAAAAAGTCCCAGGATACAGAAATACATAAATGTAAAACAAGTAATTGTGGGTTTCTTGTCTTTTACTTCTGCTTCTTCTCAAAAACATCCAGAACTCTCAAAACTGGGCAATCTGTGCCAATGTTCAACCATCTCTCTCCAAGTAAAAAAGTTTTTTAAAGTTTGAACAGAATTTCCTGTATTTCAATTTGTGCCTAATGTTTCTTGTCCTACTGCTGCAATGTACACAAAATCAAATTATACATAACGTAAAAGGATATTGCTCTTCTACAGATGACTGCAAAACAAAACTATGAAAACTTCAAACTTTCAGAGTTAATACTCACTTCTGCTTTTTTACGTGCTTCCATGGCTTTCATAAGCATCATATGTTGTCTTCTCCGTTCTCGTTCCTATTGAAGCGGGTAATATTAGAACAAAACTAAACAGCATTTTCAAATCAGTAAAAAAGCGGAGTAACAAATTTAGCATTAATAGACAAGTCACATTAAATACTAAATATAGGACAAGAATGGCCAAGTCTGTGCATGTTTTAGTTCAGGTTTAGAAAGCAAATACAAGAACAATCAAAAGCAAAAAGGTAAAGCAATGAACATGGAGACAGTGTAAATAAGAAGCATACAGATTTACTTATGGTCAGTTGTGATGCTCCTTCATAAGCTGGCAGAACAAAAAGCATAATGGTTGGCTGAAACAGGTCAGTTACCTTACATCTGCTATGACGGAACTTGCAATTTACTTCCTCAATAGCCAATTCAGCAGAAATTTTAAACTGGTCTTTTTCAAACATTGCAAGTATTAACATTTTTCTAACTAAGCAACAAATTAACATGATTAATTTTATCAGCTCTAGATCAGTTTTAGTCAAGCCAGCAGTGGTGCATATACATATGCAACAACACTTGCATTTACTGATGCCTGTCCCTTAGTAAATTATGTCAGCAGCTTCAAATGCATTAAGGAGCAGTATTCTAAGGCACTAAGTACAGGGGATTTTCCTTCAGCTTAACAGCTCAAGAGCAAATCTTGGCCCCAGTAAAGGCTATAGGAATTTTATCATCTAATTTGGTGAGGCTAGGATTACATTCTAATATTTCATTGTAGATTTATAACATTATGTATTTACCACCAACTGAAAGCTACTTCCTCAGTATCTTACAAGGGGAAGACATCACCCTGATTTCTAAAACAGGTTAATTCAAATTGCATTTAAAATGTCTGGATTCATTCCCAGTGAATGGGACAAGGCTTGCAAAAATCATCCAAGTGACCATCCTAGGGATTTTGCATCAATCCCTGATTTTATATACTAGCCAAATTTTTACTGGGACATCAGTAACATAGATCCCTGGTTAAAAACCACATTTAGTTATTGCCACATTCAATTTATACACATGTTCAAGACATGGTCTTTTTCCCTTAACAGACAAGACAAGCAGATGTATGCAATGCACTGTGCTGTAAAGCCATGCAGCAGTATGTAATATGACAGCAGCCAGTGCTACATTTTATGCATTGCTATGACAACCATATCACAACCAAATCACAATGCGGTGTTAGATGTACAAAAATAAACATACCCATACCATATCTAGTCTATGCCTCTCCAACTCCTGGTAGAAAGAGTTGGCACAACATTATGAAACAGAAATCACAAAGTCATAAAACCACTTTATAATCCCCCAAAAGACCCCAATACCAAAGCAAAGCAAAAAATTGTAAGGCAAAAGAAAATCTGTGCAGGAATCAAACCCAGAAGTTTAAGAAGGGCATATTTTGAGGACTCTACCCCCCCCCATACAACTGAAAGTAGTAGCTGACAATTGGCATTCTGTCTGTTTGGTCAACCAAACTTAAACCAACCTGGTGCTTCAGAAGAACGGCCTGCTGCCTTCTCATCTCTTTCTCCTTCAACAGAAGAACAGAAGTGTATTTTTTTAAAACATCAATCAAAATTTACTTACCAAATTGCACAGTTCTGCCACACTAAAACAGCACATCTGACTTAAATTCTAACTTACGGAGAAGTATACACAGCATACATGACAGTAAGTCTGGTGAGTTGGGAGTTCCGTGTTAGAACACACCTAGAATGCCGAAGCAGCAATAGCACTTACATACACACACACAGACACTGTATTTTCCAGTAATTGTAAAAGAGTTCTGTAGTTTTGCATGCATTACAGCCTAGAAAAGATTATGCTCGCCAAGAAAAACCATCATTTTTCAATACAGTGTGCTTAAAAGAATACTGTGAATTATGTTCCTGCAGAACATTTTGTTATGTAAACCATGGTAATGGCATACAAAGTACTGTCTCTGTATATCTGTGTGTGTATGCCACACATACACAAACTCCTCTGCATATGCTTCATGGCTTTTTATAACAATACATACATGTCATTATTTGCTGTCTCTATGTACAGTTTCATTATCAATGAACAGCCTCCCAAATCTATTGCTTTTATACATCCACATACATTATGTTCAATAACACAGTTCTTGTTTTTGGAGCTCCTCTAAACCAACCTTTATTCGTTTTTCCGCTTCCAATAATTTGGCATTTGCTGCTTCTTCCTTCTTTTTCTTTTTTGCCTGTGCATGCAAAACAGGTCACACAACAACACAATCACAACTTGAAAATAATCTGACTAGAAGCAAAGTTATGTATCTTTAGAACTTAAGAACATCATCACTTATTGCGTACATTGCAAGAAATCTCTGATGCAGCTTTCACGATCAATCAATTCACATTTCAGTTACTTTAAAAAAAATTCAACCAGAATTTCAAACAAAAAATTTCAACCAAAATTTCCCACTCAAAACTGTTTCACCTGGCTATTTTAAGAAAGCAGGTACACACAGAAATGGCAAAGATATTACTATTAATTTTTATGTCAATGGAGACCTGAAAATTAGCAATCTATCTTTGCTACTACACTAGCAAACCTGTAGAGTATACTCTAATACAGCCATAGTATTTTTAAACCCACTGCATTTCACCCAGAGCATACCCACAGCATTGTATTGTTTTAATATCCTACTACTGCAAACTTTTTCTCTAACTAAGGAATTGTTCAGCTGTTAACTTATGTACACACAAGACTATTCTGATAGAAAATCGTGAGCCCAAGTGTGAATACTCGTAAGATTATGGATCACAGTTTATGTTGACCTTTTAAGAAAAATAATTTAAGACACATCTTAGACCTGGCCTTCGGAAGTAAGGTCATTAGAGCTGCTATATTTAGTTACGCTTCTAACTACATGTGTGACTACCAAAATACATTTTAAAACGGCAATGGAAAAATTACACTTGAGCCATTATTTTTACCTCCAATATTTGCTGAGCTCGAAGTTCTTTCTCCATTCTAATTTGCTGAATTCGCTTAATTTTTTCCTACAAGGGTAAGAAAGTTACTTCTTTAAAAAATACATATAAAGGAAATTATACTTTTTTTAAAAATATACATACTTTTACATACTATACTTTACATACTATACTTTTTTATACATTTACTTTTACATTTTAAAAATGACAAAGTTTATACACACTTTTTTGTTATTGACTTTCAGACATTTTATTCAACTGTTCCCATATGTTTAGAAATTTTACTAGTATTAGATGTCTGGTATAAACCTGAAGGAAACCACATCTAGTTATGCATGGGTGCTCATGTTTAAGCTGTCAACGTTTTCATTATTTTTTTAACACCTTCAAGAGGACCAGATTAATGACCAAGTAAGGAAACTAGAGTATCCCAATTCCAGCTGACAATGGTGAAGCTACTTAAGAATGAACAAAAGGGTGAGCTATGCCATGAAATACATGATGTTTTGAAGTGATCTCTCTGACCAAGAAATAGCAAGGTCTGTCCAAGCACTGAGGCTGTTTGTGCCTCAGTTCTTACAGCCTCTTTCAGGCCATTATGGTCCCACGGGCAGCACAGTGAGCTGAGCTCAGCAAAACCCAAAGCCCATGCTCTGTCAGCCAGGAACACTCACGCACATGCAACCTGGCTAACATGCTCAGCTAAGTACACTGCAGTTGCTCCATATATTTAAAGCACTCAGGTAATTGATGCTAATTTTGGAAGCTTTAATATGCAGTTTAGTGATGGAATTGTATATGTGCTGCAACAAAAGAAGTAACTGGAACAGGAACCATGGGTACTACAACATATTTAAGCATGTTTCATCATGGTGAAAAGAAAACGATCAAGTTATGCACTCCACAGATGGATGCTGGGCAACCATATTCTAATACATCCTTCTTCATAAACTAGTTCCTAAAATCTGAACCAAGTCCTATTACATTGATTGAGAAATGCAATCATTGCAAACACTGGAATAATTTCACACTACCTGTGTTGCATAGGTTTGTCTGTTAAATTAGCTATTAAAAATTCATTAGCACATTATTTGAGATTATCTCAAAAGAGCTGACTGAGCCACAGTGACTAGAAAGTACCATTTTGAAGAAAAGTGCAGCCATCCAGCTGGACTTCCTGTAAAGTTTTAATAGCAAGACCCAGAACATGGAATAGCCCTGCAAGCTGGGGGAAGCCTAGACCAGAAGCTTGAAAAGGAGCTCAATGAGCTTCTCTGGAACAGCAGATACTTTCCCAACAGTGAGGGTAAAGCCCATCTGTACAGAATACATTGTTTTCTTGTGAGCTGGCCTGACACTCTGAGAACATGTATTGGTTTTCCTGTAAGTGGCATGGGTGATGTGGGAAGAAGACAGAGATGCTGCTTGCGAGTGTAGAGAGAAAATTCATGTGGGCAAAGCTCAGTTGAAGTTGAAGCTGCCAGAATTGTGGGGGACAACAGAAAAAAGTTTTTTCAAATACATTAATGACAATCCTGCTTGTGTTTATAAATTGGGAAATGAGGGGCTGAAGAGCAGCTGCAGGAAGGGATCTGGGAGTCCTGGTTGATGGCAAGTGTGGTGTCAGTCAGCAGTGCCCTGGCACCCAGGAGGGACATCTTTGCCCTGGAGGGCATCAAGCCCAGCTTTGCTGGCCAGAAAGGAAGGGGTGTGTCCCACTCTGCTCTGCACTGGGGTGGCCTCACCTTGAGTCCTGGGGAGAGCTTTGGGCACCCCAATATAAAAAGGACAGTAAACCATTAGAGGCTATCCAAAAAAGGCCGTGAGGATTGGGAATGGGACTGGAAAGGAAGCCTTAAGAGGAGCGACTGAGGGACTTGGTTTGTTCAGCCTGAAAGAGACTGAAGGGAAGCTCATTGTGGTGTTCAGCATACTCTGGAGGGGCAGCTCTGATCTCTGCTCTCTGTGACCAGTGACAGGACTCGAGGGAACTACTGGAGCCGAGTCAGGAGGTTTAGGCTAGGTATCAGAATAAAGGTTGACCAACCCAGAGGGTGGTCAGGCACTGGGCAGTCTCTCCAGAGCAGTGGTCGCAGCTCAAAGGCTGCCAGAGCCCCAGGAGCATTTGGGTAATGATCCCAGGCAGCGGGATCATTTTTCCAAGTGTTGGGATGCTGAGATCATATACAGACATTGAGGGGATGTAGCATGTCCAGAGCAGAAGGGCAAGAGAGCTGTGGAAGGGGCTGGAGCACCAAGAACAGCTGAGGGAGCTGGGAAAGGGGCTCAGCTCACAAAAAAGGAGGCTCAGGGGGGCCCTTCTTGCTTTCTCCAACTCCCTGACAGGTGGGTGCAGCCAAGTGAGGGTCAGGCTCTGCTCCCTGGAACAGGGCACAGGACAAGAGGAAATGGCCTCACATTGTACCAAGGGAGGTTTAACTTGGATATTAGGCAACATTTCTTCATGGAAAGGGTTGTCTAGCTCTGTCACAGGCTGCCCAGGGCAGCAGTGGAGTCACTGTCCCTAGAGGAATTTGAAAGATGTGTTGATGTGGCACGTGGGGACATGGGTTAATGGTGGATTTAATGAAGTTTAGAATTTTAATATATTTACAATTTCAATACAGTAATTTTAATACACTCTGTGCGCTTTAAAACTAGATTTAAAACATACACTTTGTAATCAGCATACTTAGTAATTTACTAAATATCTGAAATTATTGAGTGATAATGAAAACATCATTTAAAGAGCTTATTTAACAATTGCATAATTTACCTGTTGCTTCATTATCTTTATCTGCTCCTTTTGCTTTCGCTTTTCTTCAGCTGCCATAATAGCTAACAAACAAAAGCAAACAATATCAGCAGAACACAGCAAGACAGGTAATTTTTCATAAACACTTTTTAAAATAATCCCCTAACATGCACAACCTTGCACAAGTAATACTTACCTTGCTGTTTTTTTGCTTCTTTGGCAGCTCGTGCTTGTTCCTGCTTCTGAAGCTTTCTCAGTAGCTTTATTTGTGCTGCTTGCCTAGCTATTTCTGTTACAAAAAGAAAATATTAAGTTCATAAAAACAGTGCTGTCCAACAATAAAGACACAGTTCATGTTCCAAACATTTGTATGTTGTAAAGACAGAGCAAACAGAGGATTTGTTTTGCACACACTGGCATCTACAACATTTTTCTATGAACTACCATCAATGGCACATCATGTATCAGTAACCATGTGAACAGTGCCAATGAACATGGATACTTTCTATATAAAACAAATACTGGTTTTGGAGGAAAAAAATTATTTAAGTGACAGAATCATACCAATAATGCTGGTTCATTTTAAAACCATTTTCCTCTTTCTTCTAAAGCAGAAAACATTTGTTTCAAAACTACTAAATCAACATTTTATTCAGAAAGCATGGAATTAATTTTCCTTACAAGTCACCTCATGTAATTATCTAATAATTTCTTGACAATGAAGCAAGAACACACTCACTTGGGTCACATGCCTCTTTCCTGTGTCTACCCAAAGTCAGCCATTCTTATGCTAATAAGTAACCTCCTGAAGCATTCCACTACCCTGCCATAGCATTTCTGAAATTTGAATTAACTGTTTATGGACACACTCATAGAAGACAAGGATGAAGAAGACAGGATCCTCCCTGTACGAAGGATTTTCTGGAGCTTGAATTTAGCTTCCCTTTCAAAGGACTGAGGTCCAGGACCTGCATGCTTGAACTCCCCAAAACACTGTCAACCTCTTGTGCAGTAACTACAGAGTAAGCTTTTAGACACGTCTTTACATATGCACTTCCTTCTTTAAAACCTATACTGATAAACCATTTACTGGTTAATCAAAAAGTCTTCAATAACAGCTTGTAACAAATACCCAAAATAAAATGCTGTATACCAATATCCTAGTGAGACAAATCACTCTCCTATAGGAAAAATATTAACTCTTTATATATTGATACCCTCTCTTTGTGAAAATATTAACACAGTTCTTACCTTGAGCTTGGAGCTTTCTCAAAAGCTTTGTGTCAGCATTGTCCAGAAATTCACCGCTTCCAACATTGGGAGGTCGGCCTTTGCGGCGCCGGGACCTTGACTCCTCTCTGGAGTGCTGCCTGTCTGGGTTGGGGGGTCGGCCTCTACGCCCTTCCATGGCTCTGATACGGGGAATGACCTCCTCCTCTTTCAGAAGACACCACTGCACACCCTTTTAATTGACACATTTCACAAAGAGGTATTACAAACACAGATTAAAATAACCCGAAATCTAAGGTGAGTTGTAGACATTAAATATGCAAGTGCTGTGATGCATTATTTGGGCAGGACAATTTCTTGATGATGCACAGAAGCTATCTATTGAGAGACTATCACTAAGAACTTCTGTAAATTCCACCACTAAGAAAGATTTTTAAGACTATTCAAACATATACAAAGTTTTTACCTAGTAGATATGCCATTACTGTGTTATTTTTAATTATTTCTCATTAAATCAAATTGTTCAACCCTTTCTAAAGGGCAAAACAGATTTTTCCTAATTATGTAAACTCAACAACTTCTGCTTTCATATAATATTATGAATAATATTCTGCTTTCATATAATCCACTGTTCAACATGAATGAAAAAATGTGTCAAGCTATGAGGTGCTGTTTTCCAACAGAGCGTGTTTACAGAAATTCTGGCATACATAACAAGCAAAGGCAGTAATGTATTTTCAAATATTGCTTTTGAGTGTTGTAGAGCTCAACAACTGAGCTGAAAAAACAGAGATACATTTTAATCATCCAGTTTTAGTTAGTACAACTGAGTTCTCCCCTCATTCGCTGCAAAACAGTTTCTGCATCAGCTTGAATCAATGAAAAGTAACTTCTAAGCATCCACATATCTAAAGCTACATGAACTATATTGTCTAACCAAACAAAGCATGCACGGCAGTATTTTGAGGCATCACGAAAGCAGATTCTAAAATACTTTCTTAATAAAAATATCCAAGTTAATCCTCACAAAGGAATGGCTTTATTTAACTGGCCACTAAAACTAGAGTTTATTGTGTCTACTGAGCAGAAAATACGTACCGTCTAGGTAAGCCTGTTTAATTGAACACCAGTATTTCAAAATTTTAACTTCTTTTACCATTTCCCCAAGTTTTTGACAAATGTAGCGAAAATCTGCAAGCTAAGCATCCTTTAGGACTTCTTTATAACTTGCCTTAAAAAGGCAAGGTCTGTAAAAAATTTTGAAAATGTCTGCTTAAAGCAAGAAGAAAAGTTGGTATTTAATGAGTTTTTTAAGTTACCAGTTCAGAAGAAATATATTTAGAGTGCTTTAGTTTTCACACTTATATTTACATACACCCTAAAATCCAATTTACTGTACCACAACATAAATGATTTCTGCTTTTTCTTTTAATTTGTCTTTTAATTATTTCTGTTCATTCTTCACAATTACAAAGGTTTTGCATAACTTCAGCAAAAGAAATGGCAGTTTGTTAATGAGACATTCATATTTCAAAGGAGTTATCAGTATCTGCAAAGATACTTATCTAAAGTTTGAATCATTCCCAGTTAAGACCATCCCCAAAGTACAAGTCACATTTGGTTTGCACACATTCCAAAGCACTTTGTTATTAATTATGTTCTGAAAATGCATTGTTCAGAACCAAGACCACATCATTAATGTGTACCACATCATCATGCACCACCCCTAAGTACTTTAACCCAAAATATTCACCTCTACCACTTGACTAGAAGTTAATTCTCTTACTATCTTGAAGAGAACTACTTAAGTGGAACTTTTATTTCTCTGCCTAGTACTTGAATTGCAGTTTATCACAGGTTCAGTTTATTGAGGTAGATTTAATACTTGTACTTATGAGCTACACCAACTTCCAACCTAGAAAACCTAATCTCATAAAATGTACATGCCAAGGGAGGCAAAACAGAAATCAAAAAAGAGAAGGAGAAGCAGCCATAGTTCAAAAAGTACCTTAGAATGGCAATGGAGATTGCTCTTGCCCTGTATTTGTATTTTCTGCAGTTAATGATACTAACAATAATTAATATGCATCACAAAAAAGTAAGAGGTCTACCAGATCGTTAGTACCAGAGACCATGTTGGTTATTACATTCTCCTAATGCCACCTGAAAGAGAAACTAGAGGCCATCAAATGAAGTGAGCAATGGTTCAGTAAGCAAAAGGAGCAGGCGCTTCAAGGGATGGGAGAAGACAGTTTAATGCCCTGCCAAAGGCCACTGCGGATGCACAAGTTTTCACAAGTTTAAGAGAGGACAAGACAAAAAGAGTCCAGAGCAAAGCCATAAAGGGTTAAGCAAAAGTTGATTGACCATCTATATTTTGTGCTCAAACAATTTTTAAAATCTAACCCAGAATACATTTCTATTAAAAGAATGTACAGTCAGAATGTTCTATTTTAAAAAATGTACAAAAACTCTGGGGTTTTGACATTTCAAAGATAAATTAGGGGTTGTGCCCTAACATAGGAGAATCACAGGCTTCCATAAAATTGAAGCTTTGCTACTCACATATTAGAGAAAAAATGGGAATAACACTGTGAAATGCACTGTGGTGCATTGTTCAAACTAATCAAAAGAATAACTTTATTCAATTTCTCACCTTCAAGCATCTACCCATGTACCACAATACTGTGCTGCCATCAGGACATTTGCCAAAAAGACACCAGACAAGTATGCATGAAAGCAGAATCAAGTTCAAATCCTGTTAATCAAGCTAACGAACAAAAACACAGGCACTTTGCAAGAAGCAAAAATCCACTTAAATTTCAGATTAGGTGTATGGGGAAAAGTTAACAACATTGCTTTCCAAACTGAATTGCAGAACTCAGAATAGGACAAAGACTCCCATATGTATTACTTAAATTTGTGAGGACCCATGTTTATTCCATCAGCCCAAATGACATTCATACCAATCTTTCTAAATCACAGCAATTTAAAGCTTCCAAGTCCAGTCACTGAATTTTCACATTTGCCAAACTTCAATCATTCTTCTAATCCTACTCCTTTGTGGCCCACTTCTGCCAGATATGCTTCTGTTACAGTATTCAAACACTGCTTGGAATAACCCATAATATTTGGTGGTTTGCATACCACAAGAGAGAAACACAGGCACTAACAGAAGCAGGAAATCCTCATACTTTTGCCTTGCTATAGGTAAATTTTTAATAATAGTGATTTAGCCTTAAGGTAATTTTTTTCACATCTTGTTTCATCTTAGAGCTGTGTGAAAATTAGCCCAGCACATGTTGCATGTCTCAAAAGATGACAGAAATGTATAACAAAGGAAGGGAAGAATAATCACTAAAGGCTATACAGAATAATTGAAATTACCACAGAAGCAGAAATAAAAACTTCTGGAATTACCTCTAGACATCCATGAGGATATGATTATCATGTATTATTTTGAATCTGGATGATTCAAAAACTTTGGTAAAGAGGGTGCAAGCTCTTTTTATAAAGTATCAGTACCACATACTGTTTCACTAGGCAACATTATCAGCCTGAGTGTAGCTTCATTGTTTTGTAACTCATCATTCACACATAAAATGTAAACACATCTTAGCACACTTGACAAAGCTGCCCTCAGTCTCTTTTTCTAATAAGAAAACTTCTCCTTTGTCTACCCAAGTCTCAGCGGAACCTATCAAAAACCACATCAGTACAAAGTTCATGATGATATGTACAGCAAACTAATGTTCACATTGCCAGTCTTGCCTGTAGAAATCTTCCCCTCACACTGCCTTCATCCTCAAGTTTTATAAATCACAGGGCAAACCGCAAATCAACTAAAGGGAGAAGACAGATATAACTAAAGAAGGGGACAAGACTAATGAAGTTATACAGGTAAGAGACAAAGAAAACAGAACAGGGCAAAAGAAGAGCTGATACCCTGCCATTACAGTACACCACAGTAAAACGAATTATTTCAGTCAAGACGTGCAGGTACATAATGAAGTTCATAACTACAGGAACTTGTAACTGTTGAAGACCAAACATGAAACAAGTTTAGCAATGTTTTAGCCTGTAAACCAAGAAGCACCACCTAGAAGTAGCTGCTTACCATGAATTCAGTCTTTAATGCTTTCATTAAAGACATTCAATTTCATTTCACACTAACATTACGTACTTCTACAAAGTTTACATCAGGCTTAACTCAAACCTGAACTCAAGACTGTTGAGAGCTAGGAACATGTTCAGAACACTTATACCTTAAAGAAGCAAATACCTTCACTGAGAAAAATAAAAAAAAAATTTAAAATTTTAGTTTTACTTATCCTGGTATGGTTTATCTACACACCGTCTAACAGTTATACCACTGTATGGCATAACTGGTATAGTTCTGCATCCCCCTCTGTAAAAGTGTCATGCTTTAGGATGCACAGAGTATTCTTGATACAGGAGACACTTGTACATGAATATGCAATTTACATATATATATAAACACACACATATACATATTATGAACACACTAACAAAGTGGGATTTAACATCTACACATAAATTACTATTGATACAAGGCTGTATACAATAAAAGAAGAAACTAAGTCTTAATTCAGAAATACCGGAATGCGAAGATAAAATATGCAGCTCTGAGTTTTCAAACTAGACCAAGCCAGGCTCAGAACTGATCATTAAAGCACCCTCTGGGCAAAGCCACTGAATGTGGTTCTCAACACAGCCCAGGATCAAGCTCTCCACGTCTCAATCTAACTGCTGTTAAGAATACGTGCAGCTTTTAGAAATATTTAGCTAAAAACAGGTAATGCTTCAGATCGTAGCAAAAATTACTTTACCTAAACTTAAGTTAATGCTCCTTGGATCAAAAACTTTACTTTTTAAAAAGTGGATACCTGCGGTCCATCTCTGGCTTCATAGAAGTCACCCACTCCTATTTTTGCACTGAAGCTGAAATTGTCCCTTGAGATATCCATTATTCCATTTCTGCTGAGATACTGAAAAAATCACATATTTTTCCACTTCAGCTTGTAAATAATTACAACCCAGCTTTGATGTACAGCTAACTTTGTGACTGTAATGTTTTGCATGGTCTGTCAAAGGGACACGCATTTATAAGACATAAATCAGTAACAGACTGAGTTACATTACACCTCACATCACAGAAAATAAGTACCTCTATTGGAGAGAAAAAAATTACATATTTTAATTGCAAGCATGCTTAGTAACATTAGAACACAGAAGTTAAAAAGTTAATGTACCTTTACTACTTCAGGATACTGTCTCAGCTTCTTTCCACAAGGTGCAAAATATGCTACTTCTCCTTGAAGACGACCACCAAAGTTTCTTATTCGGGTTTCTCTTTGCCAGCTAGAGTAATATGAAATAGTTGCATACAACAATACACTTTTTAAAAAACAAGTAATTTGTGTCAATTTAAGAATTCTACAAAAAAGGAAGAGGAAAATGTGACTAGAGTATCATAAATCAAACACACCAAACCAGAAAATTTTATCATGTAGATTGTCCAAACTAACTAAATATATGAGTTTCTTTATATCAAGTGACTTACATATTACCAGATTTTAAACAGCTTAGAACTATACTTTAGGGAGTTATTTGGAGTCTATGTCGGCTCAGATCATTAGGATTAATTTCCAAAGCAAAACAGCTAAGAGACGGGTCATGTTTGCAAAAGAGCAAATCTAATGCACAAAAATTAACATATGAAATACACTGACACTTTTTAAAGAGATTCACAGTCACTGGGAGTCAGAAATCTAAACTGTTGAAGCCCTCTCCTTAGTATTCAGCCTCAACATTTTTTAAACTCATTTCTTTACCAATGGATTTTTGAAGGCATTATGTCCCTCTAAGGATAGTCAGGTACATACATAACATACCCATAATCAAGAGGAACACGCAGCTCCCGTTCATCTGCTACTCTTCGTCTTTTTGAAATACCTAAAACAGAATCATTGATTAATACCTAACAGAGCTTACAAAAGAAAACATGTTCCTAAAATGTACTTTTTATGTTTCTATCCCCAAAACAAAAGAGAACTGTTTTTCCATTCTTGCCATTATGTACCTCAATTACCAGGAAAACTAATGGAAGTGTTCTTCTGAAATACATTTTCCTCTAAGTTCCTGTAACCTCATCCTCTGAAATTGTAAATACAAAACTTAACTATCCCATACCTATCTGCTTGTCCTGTTTAGTGTTCTCAAATATTGTTAGTTTAATTCCTTGCACGCCTGTTTTCTAGACAAGATATGTAAAATTTTTTTCAGTGAAGAAGATGCAAATAAAAACACACTTTACTTTAAAGATCCATATTCTAATAGGTTTAGTCTTCCTAGAGCACTGCCTATAGACTGCAGTCAAATGCCAAACGAAGAAAATTTTCAGAACTACTTTGGCTTTCCCCAGTTCAAACAGATGTTGTGTTTGGTGCTTGTCAAGCAACTGAATCAATAGTATCCCAGCACAACTGCCAAATGTGGGTTTTTTTTAGCGTGAAAGGCTTTCCTTAGGCCTCTCAGACAGCCACAGGACATGAACTATGCACACAGACCAACTTGTGGAAGATGCGCTTCTCAAAAAGGTCGTGTGGACCTTCTGTCAAGAATGCGCCACATCACTTCCCTGGGAAGAGCCGCGAGCGAGGGCCGGTGCCAGACTGAGCCCGGCGCCGGCTCCAGCCGCTCCCAGCCGGGCGCGCCACGCGGCAGCACAGCGCCGGCTGCCAAGGGAGCTGCCAGCCGCTCCTCCCAGGGCGTGTGAAGAGACCCCTAGAAAAAGCACCAAGGAAATGGCTGTGCTCAGATCCCACAATTTAGACACAGGTCTGCCCTCTTAACCTAACATGAATGACTACTGCATTATTTTGAATGGTCACAGTGCAGGGAAGGAGGCTGCTTTTCCAAATATAAGTGTACAAAGGCCAGTGCAAAACAGATACAGAGAAGAGACCACAAGACTCCTTCAGAGACTGACCAACTCTAGGCAAAAGTCTCACAAAAATATTTTTGTGGTATTGTGTTGATTCTTATTAGATGATTCTTAGGTGTAGTATTATTATACATAAAGCAAGGACATAAAATTTATTCTACCTCCTACTCCTGCAAATAGTAAAATCTGCTATCAGACTTTTCAAAACATCCCAAATCAACACAGATTCTTGAGAAAAACGTCATCTTTTTAATTTACCCATTTGGATTACTCCTAATCCACATGAAGTCTTTTATAAACTGTACAGTAAACAAGCCTGCTTCTGGGAAAAATATTAGGTAGATTACATTATACTTCTTCAAAGCTAATGCCCTTGTATGACATGGAATGAAGCTCCTATTCCACTGAATCCAAATATAAAAAACTATTCATAAACAGATGTCCCCATTTAAAAACAATCTGCTTACACCCATGTTAATAAACAGCAAGTCTCTAATTCAAAGTAGGAAATATGTGATTTAATTTCATTGTTACCATGCAAATAAGAAATGTGACTTTCAAAAATGCATTCTTTACTATAGCCATATTAATATCTACATCTTACAAACTGTCACCAAATGATGGATTATAAGAACTATATAATATCAGACAAATACTAAAGGTACTTTCCATGAACTTCTAAAAATAAAAATCCTTGTGCATAACCCATAAATTCCAATGAGAATTTTGAAATACTTATTAGAAAATTATGTTCTAACAAAATATGGTTACAAATTTTGTTAAGGGACAAAAACTGAAGATTCAGAACATAAACCAGAAAGTTCAGAAATCAGAAGAATAACTAGTTTAAAATAAAATGGAGAATTCCAAAGACTTAAAGAGTTTTATTGTAAAAAATATCAAATCTGGATATTTAATTCTATCTCCACTAAATAATTACACGAGTTAAAATGTCCTCGTCTAAGTGTAATGTTCTAGTCTGGAGAACTTGCAATTTGGCTGACAGATCTTAATGATTGCTGCAAACACCCATGGAAAGATCACAGAGTCACCCAACAGCCAAAGTCAGAAGGGACATCAAAAGACACCTGATCCAGCCTTCCTTGGGAAAGGAAGCTTTGCCAAGATTAACTTGCACCCTGACCAACTGGCATCTGAAAACCTCAAGTGAGGGTGACTCTGCCACATCCCTAGAGTGGCTGTTCAGTGAATCACTGTTCTGAGGGTAAAAACCAGCACCTGGACTATTTTTGCAACTACTTTGCACAACACATGGACCTTAGCTATCACATGGCAGTAGTAGAAGAGAAGACAGTGAGATACCACAGTGTGTACTTGGCGTGAGGGTGGAGGCTCCTGTCCCGAGGAACACTGCAGGCTGGGACTCAGGACACAAGGCAGCTGGTGTCGAGCTCGATGTCTTGGCTACTTGGAGATTAAGTGGGGCAGAATGAGCTGTAAGACCGATGGAAGAGCTCTTCACAGAGGATGAAGTTTTATTCAGTTTCAGCGGGGCCTTTTCTCCCTCAGTGTCAGTATCCGATTCATCTTGGTCTTTATCATCCTCATCATCTTCCTCCTCAGACCCTTCTGTATCTGACTCAGAATTACTGTCGGACTCTGTTTAAAGAAAGTGTGGCAAAAGGCACATTATGACTTGGAAACTATTAGCAAGTATGTTAAAGTCCTAATACTTGTGAAGTCTTTTATTATGCATGCTTTTTTAATAACATCCCTTGAGTGTAAACAGGAGGTTTTAATTAACTACCTAAGCTTTAAAGTTACTACAAATATGACAGTACTAAGTAATTCTGCACAATAATACACTGTTCTTTTGAATGGAAACAGATGAGTGACAGAAGCTGCAGTATCTCAAGACTGTTTACCCCAGAATGAGCTACAGCTAAATCTTCCCGTTAGACCGGCAGCGGAAGGGCATTTCACAGGCATGAAATTCATCATGAAGAGGAAGAAAACAACAGAACTGGATATGGGCTGAAAGGTGTCAGAATCAAAAGTATGGCAATCTGGGCAAAGGAAGAGTAAGAATTGAGGACAGCCAGGGTAAGGAACTGAAGGTGAGATACAATCCTCAGATAAGAAGATTAGTACAGGGTGTGTGGATGAGAGGGTGAAGAGAATGATGAAGGTGGAGGCTGGACACAAGGGATATCAGCACAAAAGACAAAGCAGTGACTGTAAATACACTCAACTCTCTAAAACAGGCCTTGTCATTCCAAATTGCATAGCCTGGTCTGCAGCCCTTAAAACTGTCCAATTACTTGCTCAAGGACTATTGTGCTCCTGAATGAGGTACAGAAACATGCTTTTCTTGCCACTCTTGACAAAGGCCCTAGTTTAGTCCCTCTCTGGCTAGGAAACCTGTTTTGCAGCTGGTCTCTGTCTGCCAGGATCATCAACCATCAATCAGCCTTAATGTCAATCCCTTCCTGAGCACTTGGTCACATCAAGCTGCAGGCTGGGTGACTAATGTGGAAGGCATGTCTCTGACAGCCTTTCCAAAAAACTAAGGAGCCACCTCCCCAGGACAGCTGACCAAGTATCTGAACACCCCAAACATGATTTTTGGACACGACACAATGGAGAATGGGGACATGTGCTAATTTCAACAATATGTGTAGGGCACTGTGGGGGCCATGCAGGCCCAGTATTTCCTGCCCCTATTTTAAAATATGGTGGGAAATGCATGTTTTCAAAATGCAAAAAAATTAAGTTTCTGCTTTTCCTATTTAAAAAGGTTAAACCACCTGATTGGCTATCATCAGAATCATCTTCTTCATCGTCCTCATCTTCATCTTCATCATCGTCGTCATCATCATTTGAGTCGTCAGAGTCTTTACTGCTGGGGGCATCTGAGTCTACCCCTCTGAACTGCTCCACCACCAGCTTTGCAGAATGAAGGCGGTGTTGTGGTTTTACTGCATTTACTGCATTATTGCTGACTGCTTTATCCTTTCCTGAACCAGGTAACACAGGAGAGGTAGAGGGCATAACAGCTGTACGGTTACCAGTTGGCTTTTTCCCACATGCACTCAAGTTTATTGGCAAAGAAAAGGGGGCACTGCTAGAAATGGCTACACTTTCATTGATCTTGGTCTGGGGTTTCGGTTTCGTAGTGAGTGCAAGAGGAGCCTCCTGGATGACGCTCTGAATAACTCCATTGGGTTGGTGATTACCTAAAAGTGCATTTGTCAGGAATGGGTTAGAATGGTTGTTTTCCAAGGATGTGAGTTTTTGATGAGCTGGTGAACTAGATGTTGGTTTGGGGCTTGACAAAGCTGCGATAACCTTCTTCAGGCTCTTTGACGATTCCTGTTTCTTTAGCTGTGCTGGGAATGTCTGCTTATATTGTTCCTAAAGAAATAAGAAGACAGAGGAATAAAATGTGGAAGTGTTTGTTTGGCTTTCTTTGGTATTCAGGCAGGTAAGCTCTAGGAAATTTTAAACATCTGCTGAGCCATTTTTAGAAAGCCAAAAGCAGATACTAGGTACATCAGAAGAGATGAGTAACTACCGGTTACACAAGTCTTACATGATTTTTTCACTGTAAATCAAGTAGAGGAAGACTAATTGAACTCAAGATGAAGTTGATTCAAATTACGCGGGGAAGTTTTCTCACTTGCTACAATGCTCTAGACAGAGACTTTCATAAAGGTATTAATCATTCTGAAGAAGGTCATTTTTAGAAAGATACTTACTAATCTTGTGTATCAGCACAGGAAAACCTCTTATAACTTAATTCAGTGTATAAAAATCCCATTAGTGTTAATAATTTGTTCACTTTAAAGCACAAGGTAAATAAAACACACTAATGGCCACAATACTAGAAAACCAACAGACGAGTCTTGGTATAGAAAAAAAATTTCTTTAAAAGAATGGGGGAAAAGGTATTACTCAGAAATGCTGTGATATGTTAACTGTTTAACTGAAAGAGTAGCACTTGAAATTATTCTTGTAAAACTTAGTAATAGCTCAGAAATGCATGTAAAGCTTACAGTGTCTTTAGTCTAAAGACTCTTCCAAAGAAAAAAACCCTCACATCATCTTCAAAAGAAAATACAATTAAAAGGAATACAGATAGTACGGTTTAAAAACAATTTTTAAAAATTAAGTGAAAGACAATACATACTTGGAAGTTACTAACATTTAAAACTGTATAAGAAATTATGAAGATCTCTGAAATAAATATTCACACAGTGTATACCTCCAGTAGAAGTTGTAAAGTAAAACTACTAAATGTGTGATCTATCACCAGCTAAAGACTCATATGTGAAAGCAGAAGCCTCTTTCAATAGCAAAGATGTATGTTATCATAATTATAATTTATTTAGCTACTCCTGGTAAGTAACAAGCTTATTTGAGTTCTATGTAATAACAAGAAATTGGAAAGGAAAAACAGTTTTTATCTTCTAGTCTAGCAATAAAAATCAAGGATTTTTCAGTTCCCACTGAGGGCCTGTGAGTTAGCTGTGAATCAGAATTGAGTTTACTACTCCTGAATACTACTAGTTTAAAACAAAATTTGAAAAAATAAAATAATAATAATAATGAGAGTTGCCTCTGTAAATGTATTTTTAATATACTTATTTTTGTATCCTGAGCCTCGATGTTTGTAAAATGACAGATTTTTATTCCCTTCTAATCCCCATTCAAATCTCACTAAACAGAAAATTCATCAGCAGTCACCTTAATTACTATTAAAAAATAAATAAACTGAGGATCTAAAAATTCTAGAAGCCACAGAACTGTTAAGACAGACATATAAACTCATTGTACAGTCCTGACCAGTAAAAAGGAAGATAAATTGAAGGGAAGGTGGGCAGGCCCTGGCACAGGGTGCCCAGAGCAGCTCCCTCCCCAGCGCCCCGTGCTCTGGATCCCTGGCAGTGCCCAGGGCCAGGCTGGACAGGGCTTGGAGCAGCCTGGGACAGTGGGAGGTGTCCCTGCCATGGCAGAGGTGGGACAGGGCAGAGCTTTAAGGCTCCTTCCAATCCAGGCCATTCTTTGATTCTAAAAAAAACTACTGAAATGGCCATACTGAGTTTCTACAGCTATCAGTGCATAAATACCTGTCTTTAAAGAGCAAACAAAACTCAACATTACAATGAGCACGTTTGGTTTTTTTAAATGGGTTTCAGCTTCTTTGTTTAAAATCATGGTTACAATAGGTGATTTCAATTACTTGGACTTGAAACTATCTAACTTGAAAGAAAGTGAAGTCATGCTTACATACTAGATACGTGAAGTATTAAATAAGCATTTTCACTGAACCTAGAAGCATAGGAAAAATATCCAGGCCACACAATTTACTTATTTTGATATTTACAATTTTCTTATTTTGATATTGATTTCAGGTGCACATTGTTCTTAAGAGATGCATGACCCACACAATCTAGTTCATTTATACCATTCAGAAATCCAGATCAACTCTAAAAACACAAACTCCCATGATTATGAAAATATATATACTTATAATTTTAATACGCTGTATTTAAAAGAGTTTGATGGCACAATGTTATGCCTTTTTAAGCAGATGACACAGGTTACAAATAATCAAAAACTTCACTCACCCGTTTAGATCTAACATCGCTGGTCAAAGTGATAGATTCTTCAGAGGTATTTTTATTCCCTGCTTTGAGTAGATCAGGGGAAGGAACTATGAGTTTTAAATAGGTCTCCTTTTTGGCTTCATGTACCAAAGACAAAGGTTTCACATTAGGAACCAATCCCGTAGACTGTATTACACTTGTGTGTTTGTTCACAGATTCCTCCTTTGCCTGAGAGCTTTGAAAAATAAACGGAAGCTGCTGTGACAAAACCTGAGGCTGCTTCTGCTGGGACTGGAATGATGAGTGAGTCTGGGAATCAGACACAAGAGGTATCTGCTGGTGTGTTCTTTTTTCTTGAGACTTGTCCTGTGACTTCTGTCCATCGGTTTTCGCATCTGTTACACCACTATGCATTAGCACCTGCAAAATACTTATTTTTGAGTGTTCATTACATAAGTTAAAGATCCTTTTAAAAAGGCTAAACATATGATCAGTCTCCCTGAAACAATTACACTAGTCTTGGCCGAGGATGAATAATAACTTTTAAATCAGTAATATATTTATTGTTCATTTTCAGTTTTTTCCCCCAGACAGTTTCAGCATGTTACAACAATGTTTACTAGAGAAGGAGTATTAAACCATGGTTGTTCTTAAATGTATTTCTGACCGTAAACCCAATAGGATACCAAAGATTCCAATCTTGCTGTTCTACTACTAGGGAAAGGCAGGCATTCTACTAGGAAAAAAGTAACTGCCAAAGCAATATCCACAATGATATATTTTCAATTCACTACCTGTACAAAGTACTTAATTTCTTTGTATTTCCTACTTCATAACAAAAATAAGTCTACCAACTGTAAACTCCCTGTAAAGAACAGCAATACAAAGACATGCATGCACACAAAAGAAGCAAAAAACCCCACAAACAGCAAACGCTGAAGCAAACCTAAAATGAGTATTCTTAGCATTTATTAATGTGAAGGTAAATAATTGTTGACTATTTGTTCACAGACATGAGTAGGTCAACTTGTCACAAACGGCTTGTAGCAACAAGACTGTGGACAGGAGAGTGAGGTGTTATACCTTGCTCTTGCTTTTGTGATGTGCTTCATTTTCGGAATCAGATTCATCATCTTCACTCTCTTCAGCACTCTGGTCCTCCTCCTCCTCTTCATCCTCCTCCAGGTCCTCAGAGTCACTACTACTTACACCCTCACTTGAGGTGTCTGAAGAGGAGCCCGAATCACTGTCGCTGTTACTCGAGCTTTCCACTGCTTTTTTTCTGGGCTTCTACCGGGAAGATGAATTCTCTGTTAATGCTTCCATTTTAATCTGTTATGTAATCTTATTATGACACATAATCTTTGAAACAAAGAAGAGTGAGACTTTGGAGAAAAGCGATCTGCAATGCTTAAAGAAAAAGTGCTTCACAAGGTGATGAAAATTAAAAATTGGTCACAAAGTTCCACTGAAGTCTTTTTCTGACCACTGCTGACATCACTACATCACAAATTTATATTATTTGGCATAAAATTCCAAATTTAGGCCTAGAACATCGGCCTAGAATTTGGGTCTAGTAAACCTCTACAGAATGTGCCAATTCCAAAAAAATTCATACCCAAAACTTGTGGTACAGGTTAGCACAGAAAGAACAAACATTAGGTTTATCGAAAGTTTCAGTGATGCGTTCATTTAGCTACTTCCACAGTATGGGCTGTACAGCAATGTAGAGTTTTGAGGACTGAAAAGAATATGTTCATCAAATTGCTTCTGGGATTTGCTTCTGAAAAATGGACCAGAATCTGCTGAAATACTCTGACAACTACATTATATCGAAAGTAACTCTAGATTTTCATCAACTGTAAAAACACCTTGATATCAGCTTTGCTTTTTTCTTTTTTTCCTAAAACTAAATAAATAGTTTAGCAGGTTTTTTTAGATACCATCCCCAAAAAGAAATTACAACTAAGGAGATGACTGATGAAACCAGATGATGAATACTAAAAAACTAAAACCCTAAATAAAAGAACTTTTAGAAAAATATATTAAAAGGTTTTAAAGCAAGACATGCTTTTAAGAAGAGACAAGTTTTACACTTAGAAATTTAAAAGCATAACATCAATTGTACAAAGCTCAGCTTTAATAATTATAATGATCGTCATATTAAGAGTTCTCATTTGGAGTAATTTCTGTGTTTTGATACAAAAGGTTGTTCAAATCATTACACTGACTAATGCCATTTACCTCATAAAAAGTTTCAGAAGGAAAGAAGCTATGGACATCAGCATATCAAGTAAGATTAGGAACAAAAGCTCCATTTCAGTATTTCAAAATTTACTACAGGAACTTAAGAAAAAGACAACCTGATATTTATCTGCATGAGACAAAGGACTTAAAAGTCAAGATATGGAACACAACATTCTTAAGAAAGGTACTTGCACATCAAATCCATCCTTTTACAGCACCTCAGTATTTAGTCAATAAAACTGGAGTTTGAAATCAGTGATTGCATCAAGAAATCTATCAACAGCACCAAATTTATACTTAAAGATAAAAGGTAACACAAAGGAAAAGATAACAATGCTGACAGATATCCTGACAGAAAATGGGGGGAGAGGAGGAAGCAAAACAACAAACCAACCAACCAACCAAAAACACAAACATGCAAACAATGGCCAAAAATAAGTAAAATTTTCTGAATAAAGCAAAGAGCCAAAAAGTACCTTTTGGGAAGGTGTTTATAGTAGTAAAATAGAAATGTATTTGGTACCCTGCCCAACTGTAGTAATAGTCAGAAATACAGAAACACTATCTGAAAAAGCTTTACTTCTGCACCACAGAAAGAAAGATAAATTTTGCATGTAGATACCCAGGATAAAAGCAGAATTTTAGAAAGAGCCATTTTTAACATTTAAGCCTGAAAAAAGTCAAAGATTTCCCAAATACCTTTAACTAGCTTAATACTTTCAAAAGGTGTCAACTGTTGAACATGAAGAGTGTTTTGAGAGAAAATATTCTTAATAATTTTCCTATTGTCCATATACTAAACATTGTATATCACTACACAATTGTAAGCAGCCATTTGTGTGCTAACCCCTATTTTTACGAAGATACATCAAACACCAGCTGTCCTTTGAAAATGCCAACCTCTCACCTTCAAACATTTGGACTTGGTAGTTGAATGTAGTTCAGTAACAGAAAGAAAGCAAGAATGCCAATTCACTTACAAAACAAAAATAAATAAATATAAAGAAAGAAAAAGATTTTGACCTAGATGGCTATCAGTAGAGAATTACTCCCTTAGCTTTTATTCTGACAGTAATCACCTTCCCAGTACACCATTTTCTATGTTTTGCTTCAATAGTTTTGATTCCAAGAGGAGCAAAGTTCTTAGAGTGCTTAGATCAGTATATAAGGTTTACTAACTCACTGAGACTACTCCTGTCTTTCATATTAGATGGCTACGATTATTGCTGAAACACAGCAGTGAATAGTAGGTCTTTCTTCTGATAAATAGAAAATGGTTTACAGAAAAGCACTTCTAACATCTAAAAATTTTCTGGTTTTATAAGATACATGAAAACCTAATAAATTCATAGAAATAATCTATAATATTATAATTGTAATACCAATACATGTGTATATATATACTGTAATAAATAATATCAAATACTGGTGTTAAATACAATTTTTTAAAAATTAGATAAACTAAATGAAACGAGGTGTTGGACACCGCTATTCACTTATTAACTAGTGAAATTAACACTAATAGTAACTTTTTGTTCATAAGTATGTTAAAAAACCCCCAAACAATTTTAAAAAATCCCAAACACCAATACACAAAAAAATCCCTACAGAGACAAGGAGACAGATCTTGCTCTAATAGATCAGTAGAACCCAAAACATTCTGTACTCAGAAAGAACGCTTAAAAATGCTCCTGTGTGCAGAACACTTATCATGTCAAATTTTTTGTCTGACTCTTCAGTTTGTTTCAGTGTATCTACCTTGTCTTTGATTTTGTCAGCCCTGGTATCCAAAAGCTGAACTTTGCTTTGCTCCTGGTTGTATTTGCGTCCTCCAGCTCCTGAGGTCACATTTTTCACTGGTCCAGCCGATGCTGCAATGCTAGTGGAGAGCACGGACGTGCTGAGAGCTGAGACCGCACTGGTACTGTTGCCATTCAGTGATCCATTCATACCTAAAGATGGCAGATTTACAAAGAGACATTTAAAATGAATCTGAAGTAACAGGTAATTTCTTTGAAATGCTCCAGTCACCTAACATTCCACAGACATGTAACAAGATCCTAGATACAAGTTACTCGCCACATATACTAAAATTTGTCATCAAAGTGTCACTCTGATTTGGAGTTATTTTAGTTTAATCATACACAGCATCCATGATTTAAAGGCCAAACACATACTTGGTATGTATCATCCCTACCTAACAGAACCAATTTTTATTGAACTGTTTAGGAATGGGTAGAAAGAGGAAAGTAAAGGTCGAATACCACATCTTTCTGTATGCGCAGAAGTTCAATATGATTATTTCCAGCCATTACCTTTGTCAGTATTACTCCGACTACTTTTTCCTGTAGCTCTTGAGTGGAATGAAGCAGAATCATGATTCTGTGCAGGAGAAGCAAACAACGTGGGAATTCCCAAGAGTGGTGGGAAAAAAGCTGCCCCAGGACGAGAGTGCGTGTCTGCTGTTCGCCACCATTCTGAACCACAAAGGAAATAAAAACAAACTTCAGTTGTTCTAATACTATATTTAAGTATTTCAGTAAGCATATTGCTATGCATAATTCAGAGCAGATTTACTAAATCTAGAAGCAAAAACAAAACATTAAGGAATTTCTCAATGACAAACATTTCCTGAAGCAACTCTGGTCTTAAGTCATTAAAGCCATGCTGATAATATAGATTGCAATGCAGTTTTATTTAAATGCATTCTGAAAATTAATACTTTATAGAAAGCTATACGACACTGATCACCCCAAAGTGAAACTGCTAGTCTTACAAACTGAATCAGTATTCACATATCACACCCTTTAACACTTATTATTATCTAAGCACTCTTCCTACATTGGAACTACAAAGTAATACAACAGCTTTCAGTCAACTCTGCAATCTGAGTCTTGCAATACTCCGAGGCCTCCACCACAAAACCACATCCGAAGCTGTTCCCCATGAGAAGATCTATTAAACAGAGGAACTGCTAGCTACCCAATGGTAACTCTACAGCCACTGCAAGCGGTTTCTATGCTTGAGTTTGACACCGCATTGCAAAAAAAGCTGCCTCTATTTTTTTCCTGTAACAACCCTATTCAAATACCCTAGTATCAACTGGTGATCCTGCTTCTAACTTCACTATGCGTTATGCCATCTCTCAGACTGAGAGGTCAGAAGACAAGAGGAAGATCAGACGTGATGAAGAGGTGTCCTGGTTCCAGCCAGGACAGGGTCAGTTTTTGCAGTCGTTGGGACAGGGCATGGCCAGGACCCAAAGGTTATTCAAATAAATCTCACATCACTGGCAGGAGAAAGGGACTCTGTTCCAGGGAGAAGGGCTCTCTTCCCAGTTGGCGCACCAGTGGCAGAAGCCAGTAATTGTCTATTGTTGGGATGGGCGGAGTTCCATTTGAATAGTTTGTTTCTTATATCCTCTGTCAGTACTGCTGATGTTAATATTTGTTTTCTTATCTCATCTCTGTTTCCATAAATTGTACTTATCTTGACCTGTGACCTTGGCTTTTTGTGCCTCCAATTTTCCTCTCCAGCCCTCTTGAAGGGCAACGGTGGTGGTGAGAGGCAGGGGAGAAGTGAGTGGCAATGTGGTCTTAGTGGGAGCACTAAAGCTAGATGAACCAGACTAAAAATTACATGCAAAATGTAAGCATAGTTAGACCTGTGCTTACCTTAAACAGTAAGGATATTGAAGCTAATACAGAAAGGAAAATATGTGAAAAGGAAAATGAACAGAGGAAGTGACCAGAAAAAAGTAAACAGAGGAGTTATTTGAGCTGCTACACACTGGAAGGTTGGGGAAGGGCAACACAGAAGAGAGCAGGCAAGTCAGCATGTATTCATAGGGCAGGACAAAGTAAGAATATA
Organism: Geospiza fortis; assembly: GCF_000277835.1. NCBI lineage: Eukaryota > Metazoa > Chordata > Aves > Passeriformes > Thraupidae > Geospiza > Geospiza fortis. Next base: position 851,303 of record NW_005054523.1, read on the forward strand.
TAATAGCTAAGATGACAGACAAAAATCAAAGGCCTAGAAATCCTGTAATCCTGGTAGAGTAAATCTCATAGGAGTTTCAGAACTAAACTTCAGCTTTAGAGATAGCCTGAACACAAGTACAGAAAACAAATAATGGAATTCTCAGACTGTAAAAGCATACATAACCAGAAGAACAATGTAGTCCCAAATGGAGATAAAAAGCAGGAAAAGACTGACATCAAAGAACATTAAATTCATGCATGCCATCCTTTAATATAAAGAGCATTCACATCAAAAAGGACAGCATAAGAAAGACCAGCATTCCCTGTTTTCCATAAGACTCCCATTAGCAACAAAGGCCTCTGCACACTGACCATGCTTCTGGTGGAGTTCTACACACAAACCATTAACTTACTAATCTTACTTCTCCCTCTACATGTTTTAAACATTATTACTGTGTTTGTGTATATAAGGAATAATTCTGGAATTAGTTCCTGACTGCAGTAACTCATTCTATTAGGTGTTAGGAACACAAGGGCATTCACTAGGATTTTTCATTTATCAGCAACTACAAGGTAGCAACTACAAGGCAACATAACGGGAATACTACATAGACAGTGCAGGGAAATTCCTCTTACTGATTTCACATTTCTGGTTCAGGTGCCGTTTTTTCCTTCCTCCAAGACAAGAAGGGATTTTCACTTCATTGATGCTAACTATTGCAGATGATGTGTAGAGTATTTCTCTAAGCTTCTGACATGAGTTTAAAAGCATCATGTTTCAGGTCTACATTTGCTGAATTTAGCTCAAATGACTTTTACATCACTTTGTAAATTATCACAAAAAAGACCCAAAAAACATCCATAACCAACCCGAACCTCAGTTGTCTATCTTCTTCCACAACGCTTCTCTCTCACAGACCATAGTGGTGATTCTCAATCATGTTGATGAGCAACACTGCATTGCAAAGTTTCATAATACTTTGAAGACTTTCCGAGTCAAAAGAATCTTTGAGATTGTTCATAAACTTTCTTCATCATAGAGAAAGTGCAGCCAAATGTACACTATACTACACACTATAACGACCTTGAAAGAAGACATACTAAATGTGCCATCTAAGCCATTACCTAATGTATCTAGGAAAGAGAAGCCATCCATTTTAAAATATACATTTAAACACGTGGAAGAAATAAAACACCAATAAAAAATGGTAGAAGTCTTGTAACACTACACTGAACTGTAATGACATTTCCCCTCTTTCTTATCTCATGAAAATACTAACAGTCTGCTTACCCATTAATTATGGTATTTCCTTAATTTTCCTATTTTAATGTTCACTCTTCAAGTTACTAACTTACTTTAAACATGCTCCACATAGGTAAATTCCATATTAAATCTCACTTCTTAACATTCTTGGCTTACTTTTAAATAGGTTAAATATTTTTGAGCACAGTTTTTGAAATTCTACTAACCACTGCACAGATAAATGATTGAAAGCATTATTCCAAAGAGCAAAATACACTTCAACAATGCTGGTCTCTTACTAACAAAGAATGACTTTGCGCATTTATGTACACAATTTTAAAATTGTTATGGATCTCATTAAAGAGAAATAGGGAACTCCAAATAGGACTGAACAATTCTGCTCTAACAAAAACAGCTTCTGGTCTGAGAAAAAAAAAATTGTTTTGTTATTTAATAAAAAGTTAATGAACTTCTCTTTTTTGAAAAATAAAAATTAAAGACTTTCCAGCTCTGATAACATCAAAACAATACAGCTTAAATGTTCACCTTAGAATGGTTTCACACACTAGTATTATTGCTTTTCATAAAGACGAAACACTGAATTATGGGTTTATTTAGAGAAAAAGCTATTGATTTATACTCTTCCAAAGTTGATAACATTCTCATGAGGGTGAATGTAAACCTCTTTCCAGAGGCAATTTACTTTTCCAATGCACCTTATTTTCAGCAACGGGTGAATAAGAAGAAATCAAATAAAATATCTGTTTACTTGATTAGAATGCTTTAATTATTCAGGAAGTAGTGCAAATTAACCAATTAAACTAACAGTATGTGATATATTCCACAATGGTTTCACAGAGGTGCTTTGTCTTTCTGACCTGGGAATATGCCAAAATAAATTACTTGTATTTTAATCTCCCTGGCAAAGCATAAAGACTTCCAGTTCTAACTCATCATGTATCATGGGCACCTGACATGGTATGCAATCAAGTTTATTGCAGAGACTACTTAATAGAGTACTGATTGCTGCAAAGAAAATAAAGAGATTTTTTTGGGCTAAAAAGAACCTCTCTAATCTCATGCATTAAGATGCATTACCGTCTCTTAGTAAGAATAATTGCTCATTCCTAAAAAAATATTTTATTAGATACTAGAAAAGTGCATTTTTAAATTTGAAGATTATTCAATTATCTGTTTGACAAACATGGTTGGGTTTTTTAAAATGTTACAGGAGTGAAGAACACTGCAGTTTAGAACTGGCTAGTATGTAGTCTATCTTGGCTACAGAGTACCTTGTAAATTCGAGACAGGCAGCTGGCTGGCAGCATAAACACTCGGCGGGACAGTGGATACAACAGTAACCACAGTGCACTGTGTCAGCAGAGAAACAGACGTACTCATAAATAAAACTGATGGTATTGATTGTAAACTACATTCCAGCTTGGTTTCAGGAAGACAAAGTGTCCTTGAAAAATTATGTATGTTCTTAAACATCAGATGCAGCCAGGTAAACAATCTGACCATCAAAAAAAAAAAAAGAATGCTGGTAATTACTATCAGTCTTTTAAACTATTAGCTACCAGACAGAAATTACACTTTTTAAAAAATAAAAGATGAGAATAGAATTTTTAAAAGGCCTTTAGTAAAGAACCAGCTGTGTTTCCTAATGAAGAACAAAACCGACAGTTTAGTACCTTTATTATATTATTCATCTGCTTCAGTCTTACTGTATTTTGGCAGACCAAACACATATCCCTATAAATGCACAGAACCTTACCAGTAGATACAGAATTACATGATGTAATATGCACACAGCAAAAGCAGCAAGGAGAGGTAAATGAGTCACAGAAGTCCTAAGGTTAGGACTATACACTCATAGCCATATGGAAATTTACTCCTGCTACATTCTAGGAACCACCAAAGAAACCCATTTCAAGTGGCATGGGCTAATGAATATAGACCAAAAATTCTTTTGAAGACAAATCTTTAGTGGGGTACTGAAAAATGAAACACTTTGTTATTTATTCCAGAAGAGTTTTAGTTAAGAATTTTCTGGCTGATTTTAGAGAAATTAAAATAAATAGTTGACACATAACTCTAGGTCTGGAGACATTCTGGTTTCAGTTTCTTGGGGCAGCTAGAAACAAACAAATGCAGGACGAAACTGGGGACTTGAAGTCTACTCATTACTTCTTACCAAGTTGTATCAGTTTGGAGAATATACTTTTGCTCATTCTGCTGCAAGAACAGTTTTTTCAGAAAACGGGATTACCATTAATTTAAATGAAAAAAACTGAAAAAACTTCCTATTTACCATATATCATTCAAGAATGAGGGTAACAGAAACAATGTTCTCCAAAACAAGATCTCTGTAAGAACAGTTAAGTGAGAAACAGCAGGGAAGAGTTTACCGTTTCTTGTTCTGTGGATGACGTTTGCATCGTTCAGCTGAAATGGGAGTTTCAATCACAAAAATTAGATTCTTGCATGGAGAAACCTTCCATATATATTTCTGATTCAAGGTAAGATATTTCACTCTAGTCAAGACTACCCGATGGCTGTGACATTGTGAAATTTATCTTTTCCATTTCAAGCTCCATTAGAAGAAACTACTCATCCAAATGTAGAACTACAGTATGGGCTGGGTTTAAAAGGTGAGAACAAGATGTACGTTCAAGAAGCTGATTATTACAACTTAATCTGAAAGTGGCGTAGAGTTTGCTAGATGAACCCTTTATCTCATCCTTGCTCTCAAGGCAGCCTTGCAAACTGATTTTTTTTTCCACATATTAAATAGTAATTTTTAATTAATTTCATTCCTTCAATAAGTACTATGTAAAATGTATTCACAGCAAATGAATGCCACTTGGCAAAACCAAAAACCTCAGACATTTTTCTTGGATGCATCTGTGCAACCTTATTACGTTTGACTTGTAATAATAATTTCAAGTGCTGACAAACACTACAATTACATTGCAATATAGACTTGAGTCATTTTTACCACACGTGTTGATTGTGGAGCTCAGCGTCGCGGCTCCAGAGGGAAGGCCACCTTTCGATACTTCTGACGTTACCGACGGTGTAGAAGATGCTGGAGTGGAAGCAGCTGTAGTAGAGGAGACTGATGATGACGTTAACCGCTCTCCAGACTCCATATCTGGAAGAGAGAAGATAAATATCTGTCTTCTGTGGCAGCAAGGGAAACCACAAGGGACTACGGCACTGTCTGTGCTGACTGTGTCTCAGGATCTGCACTAAATTCTCAAGAGGTTCCCATGAGACCTTCACATGAGAGGTACATCCCATTAACAGCACCCATCTGTCAGGGAACTCAGCAGAGCTGCAGAACTGTGGGAATTTGGTACTGCTGTTCAGAGTTACATCACATTTCACCTTGAATGCCTCTACCACACCCTGTGCTCAGGAGCTCCACTTCAGCTCAGGCTGGACAGAGCCAGCCCATCACTCTTGCAGCCTGCCTGTGCCCCTGCGTCTTGGCTACATCATATGTTCTAGCTGCCCTCTAGGATGGCATCAGCTCCCATTTTCTGCTACTTCTCATCAGGCAACCAGATGGATGCTGGGCATGACAGATTCCACTATTCTGTCTAACCGTGTGACCAGCATTGTGCTGGAGTAGGCAAAAGCCCTGCCTGTGTCATCCTCAACTGCCGGCTTACCCCTCCTTGCAGAACAGGCCTGCTCTTTGCTGCTCTCTGGCAGCCAACTTTAAAGAACCAGTATTGCATGCCAAAATGTCCATATCTAGACTCATAATTTAAGAAAAGATCCAGCAATTACGGTGAGATAATATAAGTACAAGAACTCCTGTAAGTTGCTAGGAGTTTTTGGTGGTGGTGGTGGTGTTGTTTCCTGGTGAGCTTTTCATACGAAATAAGACATTTATCTGTGCCATGAATTGTCTAAATCCAAAGCCACCAGACTTCATGGAACAAGCATGTGTATTTTAAGAGAAACAGACAGTAACATTATTACTAAAAACACTAGAAAAAGTGTTTGGACAATACTCTCAGGGACATCGTGTGGCTCTTGGGGACAGACTTGTGCAGGGCCAGGACTTAGACTCAATGATCTTTGTGGGTCCCTTCCAACTCAGCATATTCTGTAAAGTAGTTTCTCAAATACTTAAGAAGTGCAGCCAAGCCAATGATGTCTTTTCACAGTGGTAGCAGCATCAACAGACTGTCTGACTCAATCTGCCAGAGAAGCAGATGATGGTGAGTCAAGATCACAGTATAAATAAGGTGGAGAAAAAATTCCAAAGTCCCTGTCCTATTAAAAATGCCATGAGACTAAGCACATTGAACTCTTAACTGGGAAACTTCCGAGAAACCTGTTCCTGTCATGGAGTCTCCCTCATGGACACAGGCAACACCCTTTCTCAGATTTACACCTGAAACCTGAGGGGTAAGCACTGAACCTAAATCAAACAACTTATAAAATCTCATTCCCAGTGAGAATGAGATTTTGTAAAGCAGAATACCAAGTACACAAGAAAGACACACTCTTCTAAATTCTATTTTAAACAACTTAGAAAACGGGTATGTTAAGCAGCACTTCTGATCCACAGCTGTATTAAACAGTGACTTCACAAATGCACACTTGAAAGATAGCATAAAACCTGTTACCTGCCTCTCCAGAAAGTAGATCCTTGGTTGTCTCAGACAGTAAAAATGAAATTTAAAAAGCCACAGCAAATACAAAAGCAAAATCAATGGAGAAACACAAAATACTGTGAAGATACGCTGTGCTCATTTCAACTAAATTGTTCATTCCTTGTCACTAATAGTTTTTATACACTGCAATTTCTATGCATGAGGAAAGTCTCCAGGCTTTGCAGGCTAGCAGAACAAAGCATACTACTTTGGGAAAGTGAAAACTGCTAACATGGGAGGTACAGTCTGTCGTACAGAATTGCCCACCCTCTGTACCAACTGCAAACAGCCACTCCACCCTCAACAGCACCTAAAGACTTCACTGCTTTTACTCTTTACAGCCCAATTTATCATGAATCAATGTCCTAGGGTAATGTTATGATGCTTGTATCCCCAGCCCTGTGTTCTGCTTATGCTGGATATTACATTCTGTGTCCCCAAGACTGGCTGAGAGCGAAGGCGGGGAGAAGAAGTGCAGATTTTTGTTATCAGACTGGACTCCTCTTCCACAGTCTGCGGGAACACTGTTGATGTCTGGGCACGGATGGGGCAGGACACCACGCTCCTTTTGCTTTTTAGTTGGTTAGTTCGTTTAGCTAGCTGAGACAGTCGGAGCTTTCCCTGGACTGTTTTTCTTTCCCTTTTCTTGGAACCATTTGGACCTGCTCCAGACTGGAACCCAAGGAAACACCAAGAGCTCACACTCTGCAGCCTGCTGGGGCCTTCTCTGCAGCCCTTCCCAGCACCAGAGGGACTGATAACAGAGCAACCACCCACCAGAGAGACTTTCTGGATTTATCGTCTCTTCAGAGCAGCAAATGAGTTTTGTCACCCGGTATTGTTCATTTTTTGTGCTGGGGAGTGCTTTTCCTGCTAAATAAACAGGTTTTTTCCACTTGTCTCTGAGGAAATTCTCTCCCAAACCAGTTGGGGGGAGGCCAAAGAGTACAGCTGGAACCCAGCAAAGGGTACACCTGTCCAAGCCATGAGCTGCCTGTTTCTCCAGGAGAATGTTGTTGGAGACACTATCAAAGGCTTTGCTGAAGTCCAGGCAGACACATCCACAGCCTTCCCTTAGTTCACTAGTCAGGTCACCTGGTTATAAAAGGAGATGAGGTTGGTCAGACAGAACCTGTCTTTCCTAAAGCCCTGCTGGCTGGGCCTGCTCCCCTGGTTTCCTGCATGTGCCGTCGTGTGACCACACCCAAGATGATCTGTTCCATAACCTTCCTGGGCACTGAGGTCAGGCTGACAGGCCTGGAGTTTCTCAGATGTGAGCATCTAAAGTATTTTATAAATAAGCATAGTTAAGAACCACCTACAAGCAATCCATGCTTGAGTCATAAATAAGAAGACATCCTTGGCAAATCAATACTTTTTAAATACAGAAAAGTAAATATAGCTATACTTGCAAGCTTTTAACTAACACAGGCCATCTGTTTGATCAAATAAGAACTGGGAGAACAGTAATAAGCTGCCCTTTTAAGGCTCCCCTCTCTCTCTCAACCCCGCCCTGCTCCTTTTATTTCAGTTTGCAGGGGTCCGAGAAGTCTTTTTGACAGAGTGCTTTTTCAAACTTTATTTTAGCTGCTTGTTTAATGTCTTTAATAGAGAACTGGAATATTGGTATTTCAGAATTATTTTGAATGGAAGAAATTTACATTCTTCTCCTAGAGACATACATAGTTTTGACTTCAAACTAAGTTAACCCTTAATTATGTTTAATTACTCTAACCACAGCAGATGGCTAACTCCAAAAGAGATAATCCCCAAAACAGTCATTAGACAGGATCGGCAATAATTACACTATAGACCTCATGCATTCTGTGACTAAAAAGTCCATACCAGTTACAGCAGATCCATACTCACTCAAATGTAAGTGAGACATTTGTTTCATTTGAGTTAGTTTGTCAGTCAATAGTTATGAACTGCCATGACTGTTTATTAATCTCTCATATTTGTAAAAGACAAAAATCATTAAGTAAAACTAAGAGGAAAATTACTTTTTAAAATTTTCCTGGGTAAGTGATTTATGTCAGTTCCTCTCAATGCTTTGCCTGAAACTCCAGCTATTTTCCCAGAATTTCCCATGGTGAATAATCATCATTAATGCAACTTAACCCAATGAAAACAGAAAGTAATCTCTTAGTAAAAGGGAACAAAGAAGGGAAGTATGTGAAGCTTTACACAGGAAAAATGTTGTATTTTGGGGGGAAAAAAATTACTAATGTTTAGTAAAAATAGAAACACTAAAAAAAAAAAGATTTACTGAAGGAAACAACAGTCAAATAATTTTCAAATATATCAGGTTGAAATTTCTTTACAGTCAATCACCTACCTATTCTATGCTCAAAACCTTCATGGAAATGTACCCTAATGCAGAAGATAAACTCTTTTCCTACTCTTATCCTATCAATGTTAGCAGGGATGTGTGAATATTATGAAGTATGTTTTGAAGACATCTAAACACTAAACTCATCTCCAAATTCCAGTTTAACTTCTACATTCCCATGTACTGCTTCCTTGTTTCAATTATTACCTCTAACACAGTGAAAAAAAAGTTGGGTAAAAATATGCTTCAGTTTTTCTCAACGACCAAGTGAAATTTGTAACAACTTTATGACCCCAAACTATAGAAGAGTCCCACAAGACTGTGTTCTCTTGCCTTACAGCAAGGTATTTCATTGCATCATAATAACATTGTCAGTCTGCCACTAGTTCTTGTGTCCATGAGTGCTCCACTGCCAGAAATATTGCAGGTGATGAAGTGAAGCACATCAGAGTCCCAGAACACACAGTCCAGCACATCACAAATGTAAAATGCAGTGTCCAAAACGGTCATGCTCAGAAGGTAAACGCAGAGCATGGGCGCTAGCTCAGAGGTGACTCAGCACGTCAAGCAGTACCTGTGCAATGCACACCTTCCACAAGGGCCACAGAACCAGGGAGGAGTGGGTTCAAAGCAAGTGGTGTGACAAAAAAACCCACAAAACAAGCAAGCACACTGACCAAACCTCAGGTGAGAAGGAAGTGAGGTACCCACAGGAATGGGTGCAGCTCCTTACAGACAGACTATGGACACCAGAGGCTCGCACTGATGCTCCGTCCTCTGCCGACAAGGCCTCATCACAAACCTTCCAACACACAATCTACTACTGCTATGGTGTTTTACACATCGAGATTTTTAAACTCAAATAAAAGTGCCTATATACTTAGTGAGTTCCACTGTCTCAAATATTGTACAAACCAGAAAAGCCAAGTTAACTGCTACATATTGCAAATTTTGCAGAATGTCACTGCAATTATGTCACTTTCAATAATTTGCACTAAGTACTTTATGTAAAATTCTCTGGGAAAAAAAGCCACCAATAACAAATTTTCTTTTATTGAATCAACAACCACAATAAAACCTTTTTTTGTCAATCAAAAGCATGACTGGCTTGTGTTTCAAAGGTATCATACAAAGACACTTTTATGCACCAATACACTTAATACCTTATTGCCGGTTATACTGTGTGAGGCAGACTGTACGTTCCTGTGTTATGTTCTAAATGGGCTTTACAGCCTTCTCCTGACTCACATCACCCATATTCAAACGGCGATATGACAACTCATTGTTTATCATATTAGAATCCACAACAGTGAAAACATTCCTATAATCACACAGAGATTACAATTCCATATACATTTGTTCTAACTGTCTTTACCCATATCAGGTGACTTACTAAAAGCCACTTCAAAGCAGACCCAACTCTTAAGCTCAATAAACAATTAACTGTGTTGCTTTCCATTAGAAATAAACATAACTTTGAGTATTTCTGCACTCACACATTTTGTAATTTTCATGATCATGGTAAAGAAAGAATAGTTACAAATGACAGAGGGCATTATAATTCACTTACTTTACATTCCATGGAGGGAGGAGGGGCACACAGGTCAGGTTGAACTACAATCCTTCATAAGCCTCACTTCGGGACAAACCTCAGAATATATTTCTGAAAACTGCATAATGCTGGGCACAAAATCTAACCTATCCAATCTGTACCACAAAAAGTGTACGGCCATACTAAGTATCCATGGGGCAACACAGCACCACAGAGAGCTACTTAATGTTGAAGTGACCCAAGCCTCCTTAAATGTTTCAAACCCAGAGTAACAAACTAAGAGTCTGGTTTAAACAAATATATAAACAGAATCATAGAATGGTTTGGGTTGGAAGGGACTTTAAAAGCTCACTTTATTACACATACACACACCACCACAGGCAGGGACACCTTCCACTGGATGAGGCTGCCCACAGATCCATCCAACCTGGCTATTAACAGTGCCAGGAATGGGGAGATCACAATCGCTCTGGTCAATCTGTGCCAGTGCCTTACCACCCTCAGTTTCTTCCTAACATCTAATCTAAGCCTACCCTCCTAAAATAAAATCTATCTGCATTATCTGTTACTCTGTATGAGGTTATCAACTTTATACATCCATGTTTAGCAGTTACCACTTTTATTAAGAACACACATCCCTTCACTTATTTTCACTTCTATGCTGGGTTTGGAAAGGAGAAGCTGACACCATCACCCTCAAAACACAGAAGTAGATGGGTGGGATTAGCTTCTTACACAGATGAACACACTTTCAGTCAGGAATGCTCACCCTACAAAAGCAGCTGCCCAAGCCACTTCTTACAGTACAGCAAATTTCAGATGACAAGAAAGGAACCATCCTGTAAGTTACTTTTACCAACAGAAAAGCTGTGCAATTCATCCAGCTCAAGAAGAGGAGCAGTCAGGATGCAGATGTCAGGGTGGCAATTGTACAGCGCAACTCTGTGCAGACATTAAGGCTTATGGACATTCCGCTCATGAAGTGGAGATGATGGCACTACACATCTGTATTCCAACGCTTCTAAGCAGATTCCAAACAGCAAATAAATAGTGATACCACATAAAATTGATGCAAAGTGGTAGACTCTTGTCATAACTGCAGAGGCTAAAATAATAGCATCTGAAGAACATTCAACGGCAAAGATTCTCTGGCATCAGTTTGGTAAATGCTGTAAAGAGGGAAACTCACCAGATTTTGTCATTAAACCAAAACAAAGGATTTATCATTTCAGAAATGAGGTTTTACAAATCCTTCTGTTCCTAAAAAAAAACCCAAATCAACAAACAAATGGATCACTGCAATATTTTATACTGTCTTGGGATGAATACCAGTTTTTATTTTCATGCCTAACCGTTCAACTTAAATACATGCTTCCAGTTTCAATGTAAAAGCCCACTCTTCCATTCCCCACATATCTTTTTTTTTAATATTCTGGTTATGAGACTTCAATAACTTGGGGTTCATTTGCACCAGATTCTAGTACTACTACATCTTCTAAAGAAGCAAGACTTAGCATTTTACACTATTACTTCAGTTTGTGAGGGCACTGAGCAAACTATCTACAACTACCTCTATAACTTTAAATTTATGAAGTATTATTTAATCTTTGCATACTGATAATCAATGCAACATTTTTAAAATACATAGCGAAAATTCTTGCTTAGGGTGGGTCTGACCCACCCTAAGAACAGAAGCCCTAAGAATATAAATCCTATGCAACAGTAGTTGAAAAATCAGTAAAACAACTGGGACAGCTGATGTCAATGCCTTTTTTTCCTGTGCTTTTTCAAAATCTGAATTTTAATCTGTCAGAGGCAAATTTTCTGCTTTTCAGGTGGTATTCTGCCACTCAGAAACTTAGCTCCTGTTTAGCCATTGTATAGTACACCTCTTCCCATAGTTCAAAAGCCAGACTTGATCTCAAGCTCAAGACTGAGGCTTAGCTCCAATTACAGGTACTATCAGAGCTGGAGAAAACACCTACCGAGAGAGTGTGCCCTGCTGACCCTCTGACAGCAAAAGCTGCCACAGGCTTGTCTAGGCACCATTAAAATTCAACAGTGCTTGTGCCAAACATGCTTTTTATAGTATTTCTATATTTGAATCTTGCCTAACTTTGCCAAATAATACCAGAAGGCATTAAACCAACACCTAACTTTGTGAAGCCTAAAGTATTGTCTCTAATGTATATATGTATAAGAACTTTCAAAAGGAGTCACAACAAACAATGTGGTTTTCCTACTTGGTATTATTTTGCTTTATGCTAGGAAAAATAACAAAGAAATTACTGCATAGAGAAAACTTCAGTTAATCTTTAAAAACATGATCTAAAAGAAAATTAATCTAGGGAA
>NW_005054523.1:863457-884124 GCF_000277835.1 Geospiza fortis
GGGAAAGAATAACTACAAATCTAATATCTGTTTGGGTGTATGAAAGCCATGTGTGTCAAAATAACGAGTTCAGAACAAGTCCATGGGCACTGCCCAGTAAAAAACAAGATGCTGAAAAAAGGGTTCTTTTACCCTGAAGTCCTGAACTTACAGACCACATATACTCTAACGAGTATGCAGCAGCAAGGATGGTAGGCAAATGGACCATTCCTAACAAATGGTCTAGAGATTTTTGGGGTTTTTTTGTTTGTTGGGAGTTTTTCATCCTAACAATTTAAGTTATTACTCTAGTCCTTCAAATACTGCTAAAAACTATGACCACCAGCATACTCTGATGAGAAATGAATTATGGGTACCAAGTCAGAGTTTCAGAAAAGCACTCAGGAGAAACAAATCTTTTCAATGTGTTCCTGTACCAGCCTTAGGCTTTGCAATGGGTCCTGACTTTGTTTTAGAACAGCATCAAACTTCAGTCTGATTATTCTAACACTAATATCATTTTATGTTTAAGCAAAAAGACAAAAACCCAAACATCTAAATTGTACATTAGGTTCTCCAATGCCAGCAAAAATTAGTTTTAGCCCATGGGAGAGCGAAGAAGTCTATCAGCCTCTCACATCAATGACTGAGTTCTGGCACCTTGACTAAAAACTTATCACTGAGGAATGCTAATTCCTCAGTTTTGGAACTTCTAAAAGCATCTTGTGGTGTCATCTTGAAGGAATGTAATAGTTCCCACTAATTGGCTGAGACACAGATAAATGGCTTCCACATTTTCATGCAGTCACACTCTCATGGTTCTTTGGAATCCCAGAACCAGCTCTCGAAGGAAGTGTTACGTGCCGTAACAGCCGCTGTTCTGAGTCAGCTTCATCACTGGCATCCATTCCCTTTTCCAAAATATCTTAGGTTATTTGTTCATTGTTTCTTCCAGTTGGAAAGATATGATGATTTTTTTAAAACCTGAGACATTTGAGCAAAACAAAACCCCCAGAAAACAACAACAGAGTCCACTAAAGTTTAGGTAAACAGAATAACTAGAAGGAAAAATAATGGGGTCTTAAGACACAAAGAAAAAACATTAAGCCTTAACAGAACCCACGGCAGGTATTACTGTGTCAGAAGACTATTCTGGCTGAGTCCATTCACAACATTATTTTTACAAACCAAGCAGATGCAAATCTGACATCTTGATGTTATTTACAAACCTGAAATAAGTGCCTAGACACAAAAAACCCTGACAGATCACAATTTTATTTCCAAAAATTGGAAAGAAAGAAGATAATAAGCCATCCATACTTCCATCTTCGAAACAAAAGTACTGTATCTAGATATTGAGCTCTAACAAAGCCACATGCTAAACATTACATTTTCCTACATGATTAAAGAACACTGGTTAAAGCACATGAGTCCACTTTTGCTGTACACCATGTGTTGTTTTCTTGCAAAGCTTGAAAACCCTTTAAAGATGAACAGCGATACACATTGTAAATAAGCCATTCTTTAAAAATTTGAAGGCACTCTGCAAAGGCAAGCATTCAATGATGGTCATATCTGACAGATAAAGCTGGGGCTGTCTCATGGGGTGTGGGAGCAAGAAGCCTAGGCAGTCCCAACTCCTGCTACCCAGCTCTCAATTCAAGAGCTCCATGGGGACCTGTGGCTGGGCCCAGGGTTAGCATCTGCCCTGCCCAGCAAAAACAGCTATATCCTTTGGCCACTGCTGCCTCCCACACTTCCCTTCCCCCAGGCAGCACAGGCAATGCAGCTCCTCCAGCCTCCACATCAGGGCTGTTCTACCTGCTCTGCAGGAATAAGTTCCGTAAACTAAGCTGAAGCTTGAGCCAACAAGGTCAGCTGTGAGGCACCAAGCTTTAAGAGTGTCTTCAGAGGTAGAATATGCAAAAAGATTACAAATAGCAAGGGAAACTTCTTCAAAACACCCAGATTGTAGGACACTGGAAAGAACAGAGTCGGAGTACAAGAAGATGGCTGGACAGCAAGGAAGTCTGCTGGAAGACAATATATATGTTTTGCTGGTCCCCAGACTAGGACATTTCATAGACATAGTCAATATTAAGCACTACTGAAATCATCTGGAATATCATATTATATAAATTTTATCTATTAACAGCAGCAATTCAGTATTTTGTTAAAAAAATCAATAGAATCTTGTTTTGTAAGAGACATTAGGATAGGATAGTGCTCCAGATCACTGGGCTTCCACATTAAATACCAGTATTAAAGGGCTTGTAAGGGAGGCAGCATTTGTACAAAACCTATGGCTATCCTGTGAATCCTTTATCTTTCAGTCAGTGTTCTCAAGATGAAAAGGTCATAGTTTCAGAGAAAATGGCACTTATTCCTCAGCAATCCTCAGAATATAGCACAAGTATTTGGGGGCAAAACAGTTCAAATCAATGGCTTCCAAATACCAGTCTTCACCACCCCACAAGAAGAGAACCCTTTAAAAAAGTAATATACATTGAATCCCTCTTCCTTTCTTCCCCATGGCATTTTTCCTGCCTTGTTCTCCTTAAAATAGACCTGTACCTACATGCTCTAGCCACTCCGTTGTCCACACCCTTTTCTCTACAGCTAACAACTCATGTGAACTAATAGGTCAAGTATGTCCAAAAACCTCTTTCTACCTCCAGCTGAAGGAACACTGTTCCTCACCTACTTATTTTTCTCACAGAGTGAACAAAACAGATTTCTCATATATGCTGTGTACTTCACAAGTTTTTTAATAACAGCTGTTTAATTCAATGTCTTTTTTACCCATCTATGATGAAAAACATCTCTTTCTTTAAACTGAATCATATTTTTTCTCCATGTTTCATTTTTGGTTCCAGTTTCTGTTAACACAGTGGATATATTGTGTTACTAAATGAAACTGTACATCCTTTTATTTGCATGTAAAATACGGTAATAGAAAAAGTGGACTTTTGAAGAGCAACAATTATTTTGGTTAGGAATTCATTACAAGGTTTTTCATAATCTAGTTTATAAAAGGAGAAAAAAAGTCTTTGGTACCAAGAACACAATATTATTGTATTATTAATTTAAATTAGAACTGCAAAATTTAATTTAGCATTTTTCTAAACCTCCACAAAATGACCAAGAACACAAATTGGTATTATATA
Source organism: Geospiza fortis (assembly GCF_000277835.1). Taxonomy (NCBI): domain Eukaryota; kingdom Metazoa; phylum Chordata; class Aves; order Passeriformes; family Thraupidae; genus Geospiza; species Geospiza fortis. Next base: position 866,604 of record NW_005054523.1, read on the forward strand.
CTATAGAACGCCAGTAACATTCATCGTGGTACATACAGCACTATTGCAAATGCTATGCCATTTATATGAACGCAACACAAGACCAACCTTAAGAAGAATAAAATAATTGTAGACCCATGTAGCAAGCCAGGTAAGATCACAAACACTCTGTAACCATTGTTTGACAACAAGAAATCTGTTAGACTGATAGTCTTGAGAAAAATAAGACCACACCTGGGTACTGAGTGATAGCTCACACTCACCTGGTCCTCAGCAGCAAGAGCCAAGAGATTACTTAAAGTAAAAATAACACATCAACTCTAATAAAGATAGAAACAGCACTCACATGATCATATAAGAAAGGTTGACAAAATGGCTGTTTTGCTTTATTTGAAGACTAAGTTTGTTAGACAGGAAAACAGTTCTGGAAGTGATAAAAATATTATGAAAACACCAATACTTCAGAATTTGCGTGAAACACACATTCTAAGTCACTGCATTGTCCAGTGAGTATTCATCAGAATTTTTCATGAAGTTAATACTAGTTTGCTGAAACCTAAATAGATTTCAATGGTTGGGGGTTTTTTAAGCTCATGAAAATCAGGTTTTTTGCTCATCACTACTGCCAGATAAGCATTACAAGAAGCAGCAGTTGTCTCAGAATTTAAAAAAAAAATTTGCTATTCTATATTTTCTTTTTGCATTCTTCAATCTATAAACATTTCAAACTATTAACCCAGGGAAGGCCAGGAGGGGCAGGTGGGGGGGGGGGCAGGAAGGGGGGGAAGGAAGCCCAGAAGAAAAGCACAGAACACTTGGCATTACAGGAGAATAGATAAAGAACACAAACAGCTTACTGTGGAGAGGGGTTTAATCAGGAAGTAGCCATTATCCTGTCGCTACAGAGCAGTGACAGCACTCCAAAACAAGCCGAGGGTTTGGTCTTGGAGGTTTTTGTTGTTTGCTTTCTTTTTCAGTCAAGAAGGAAGAAAGCACACATGCTATCATGTCCGAGTTTGCTGAGCCCAAAGGTCGCCAGATGCCTATTGTCAAAAGCTATCCTTAAAATTAAATCCAAGCAAGCATTGACAAAGCTGTATTTAAGGAAGCATCTAAAATCTACCACAAGCTCCCTCTGTGTTACACACAAAACATGGCTGTCTTATTCAGAGATTAGCAATTATTGTAATGAGATACTGTCGGAGAGGGTCAAACAGCGCTTCCTGCAGTTTACACATCTTGATTTCCTGGTAAACAAACTGAAAGGCAGGTGGAGCACTTGGATCACCAGTAACACAGCTGCTCACGGACCAAAACCAGCTCAGGAGAAGTACGCAGCTTTATCCGTACTTTAATTACATGAGGGGAAAAGGTAGCAGAAAAACATAAAACCAACTGAACTATAAAGGAAAGTTTTCCCACAGTGTTACGTAAGCATCAGTGCCAGGCTGCATTGTTTTCTCATTTATGCCAAGCCCAAGGAAAATATCTCTATTTTTATGTAAATTATGCATATGTACACACACACACACACACACACACACACACTCTCTCTCTCTCTCTCTCCAGAACAAACTGCTCCCCAAGTTGTTTCGGTATGTAAAAGTGCTATGAAACTATACCCTGAAACAACCCTGGAAAAATCTGAAACTAAGAAAAACAAACTCTAATCACTGCATGTGAATTTAAGCACAACTAAATCTACTAACAATATGCAGAAATCATAAAAATTATTAACACAATTTTAAAAGAAAAAAAATTTCAAATTACTTTTCTTGAAACTGCCAAAAACTTTTCCTCTACAAATCAAATAATCGCATATGGACTAAATATACGGCAATGGCTCAGTGAGAAGAGATTACAGGTTGGCCCCTACCTATAATCATTCCAAAAACTAATTTCCACAAGCTTCAGTTTAAAAACTGCATTTTCGTGGTGGAACTGAAGAGGGTCCTAGGTTACTATGAAAATTAAAAGGGAAAAAAAAAGACAAAGCAAGCCCCAACAAATAAATAATGCTCCCCACCCAAAAAAACCCTTGACTAACAGAATTAAAAGCTCACTTCTCCTAAGCAACTAGAATAAAGTATTAGATCCAAAAACAGAATACAGACTTTCTGCAAGAGATCAATATAGTTAACTTATTAGATAATCTGTTTATACAAGTGAAACTGTTACAGTGACTGAAAATAACAGCACAAGCACCTGAACAACATGTAATCCAAGAAAAATCATTTGTATGGCAGTAGAGAGATGCAAAGATACTAGGGGCTGGGGGGCAGCAGATCAACCAATGAATTCTTCCTATCTCAGAAATCCAGCAGCATCAAAGACAACCTGGGGAACACACCAAAGTAACATGTCTGAAAAAACAAATCAAGAAACAAGACACCAAAAAAGTTTCTAACAATGTTAGAAATACATGGCAGCCATTTTTCACAATTACAAAAGAAAAAAGGAAACTCATAAAAAAATACAGAAAGCATTACTGGAAAGATCAAGAAATATGAAGGGGTTCATCTGTATCAGCAAACACTGACAGTGAAAATGCAGCCTCTGCCAATGAAGGAGTGATTCCGTCCTCACAATCTCCCAAACAACCAAAGATACATTAAGAGGGATCTCTACAATCAAAACAACACACCAAGAAGAATTTTGCAGGCTGTGATTGTTACAGACCTAACTAGTGCAGCCACAATTTCTTCATCAGACATTTGCATATTAACTCATTGCCTTAAGTTAAACTACACCAAAACTTCAGCATTTCATTCACATGATTTTTTTGTTTCCTGTCTTACAAAAAAGTAGTTCTGTCAAACCATGTGCAGGTTTTCTGGAGAGATCAGTAGAATTCCAAACCATCAAATGAGAAAAGCCTTTGCAAAAACAAAGACTATCAGCAGCACTCTTCACAGTAGTCTTAAAATAGTTTTAAAAAGCAATATATATTGTATTTAATTGGGGTAGTTTGGTACTAGTATCACTGCAAACAAGCTTTCACTTCAAGATTTAGGAGACCATGATCTGAATCCTCAATCTGCCAATATCAGAAATTTGCATGCTAAAATACAGCTACGATTAATTTGGTTCTTGTATGAGTCCAGGAGAATCACATAGAATAGTTCCATGTGTTAAAGTAATAGCTCATAAACGATGATTTTTCTAAAATTGTTTCAATCCATATTGCTCATAATGTGAAAAATACTTAGTGTGGAACAGCTGTTTAACACTGACAGAGCAATGAAGGAAAGAGAAACAAAAACATGCCACTGGAAGCAGCAAAACAGAAAGTCCATACTTATTTTCCAAACGCGAGGCTCAATCAGACCCTAGTCCACTAACGGTCAGTGAAACATTGAAAGCACAGATCTGGTTTCTATCGCTGTAGCCATCAGAAAAGCTAAATATACTGAACTACAACCCACTGCCTCCATGTTAGTCAGCAAGAGAGTAACAAAGATTCAGCAATTGTTCTCAGACAGAAGTTTTACAGGTTACCAAAACACTGGTGGGCAAACACCTCAGCTTCATGAAAAAAATTACGTTTATAAAACTGACCTAATATGATATAATAAATCAACTACTCCAGCTGTATCTCCAAATACTCATCAGCCCCCGCCCTCACGAAATGGCATGGCCTCAAAATGTGGAGTTACTGTCTTTGTGAAAGATTTCCTTTTCTTAAGAGTATCACTTTATATATAGCAAATTCTAAGTATAAATACAGGTTTTGAATACAACTCTAGCTATGGGTATGATTAGGTAAACTACATCAAATGAAAAAATTAAAATCTTTACAAAACAACACATATGATAACATTAAGTAAAATACTGAAGGGCTCCTCCACTGAGATTTCAAACACTGCTCAATGGAAACAAATCTATGGTCATAAAGAAATGACAAAATCCTGAAAACTTCACCTACTAGATTTCAGTCTATCTTGAATTACCTATATTCATTGAGGTAGCTCAATTCCACAGATTTTGATTTAGAACGTCTCAGTTTACCCTGTGATAAAGAAATATAAAAGCAGTTAAGCCGTAAATGCTGCTTACACACACTAGAGAAGAACATGCAATCCCTATGGAACCTGCAGTGAATGCTAACAAAGCCAGAGATCTACATTTCGCATCATAACTTGATCCAACTTCAAAATTGTTGCAAAAACCACAAGTTCATACCAGAAATACTTGCTCAAAATAGCAAACATTTATGAATACAGGCCCAATACCTGAATCCAGCGTCATCTGTGAACACAACCTGCATCAATGGTGTTGGAGAGCATAAACATCCTGCAGTTTATTAAACCAATATGCTTATTTATAAAATTTCAGATGCAGTATTAAGTCTACCTTTTGCTTCTAGCTATTTTAGCTGGAATACTCTGACACTAACTGCATGGACCAATAAGGAGGACACAAAAGGGATAATTCATTACTTGAGGAATAACAGTGATTCTAAATAATCTTTTTATTCAAGAAAAAATTAACAAGCTAATAGAAGTGACCTCCAACTAAACTACAAAAGATTGGCAGGAGGACAGAAGTGTCCACAAAGGATAGGCCAAACAACCGACTTTCTTCCCCTCATTCAGCCTGAAACAGAAGTCTCAACCATCATTTACTCCTCAGAGACCTTCATGCAATGGCACACCAAAGCAAGTCCTACTTGCATCCCTGTAAATTCAGACTGACAACATTTACGAGACTCGGTAGCATTTTTTCACTACATATGCCACTGTACGGAGCCCACTCCTGAGTTCCACTCTTACACTAAGTGCCACTAGTACTCATTGGATTGGTCTAAAGTTTGGTCCCCAAACTGAAAACAAAGATGCAACACAAGGGACAGTTTACCTTACTTCAAATAGTTTCTCACCACCAAAAACAACTACATCAACCAATCGTTAAAACACATCAGCTGACAGTAAGGAATCTGCATCCTTACAGTGGTTATATCCCTTACCAAAGCCAAGGGAAAGGGGTTTTCCCAAGGAGAAGAGAGGCAACAATCCTCCCTTTGGTCTACCTCCTACATACCCCAGTCACATTTATAAGTCATATTGCTCACGATTTAGCTTTATTTTAAAGGCCCTTTGGTCCTCACTGAATTGTTTATAAAATGCATGAACACTGCACCTGTCAATTTGATCCTGAAACAGTATCTTGCATTTGAAATGAACACAGTAGATACCAGTGAACATCACTCAAAGAGCCATATTCTACTCTTACTATATACACCTCTACCAAAACCCTAGTTAAGTACAGAATTGTTTCAGTGCACATAAGAAGCCACAAAAAAACCCAAAAAACTAGCTTATTTTTTGCATTACCTCAGTGCCCAAAATCATTCTTCATGCAAGCTCGTTACCTAAAACTCATCACAGAACTACAAAAAATCCCAAACTATCACTCACTTAGTGGCATTTCAAACACTTGCCACTAGATTTCAACCCCACAAAATATATATACATGGAATAAATACTCAAATAGCACAGAAAAAAACCTGAATTTCAGTACATTTTCATTTTCCTGTATCAAAGCTTTCTCGTATACTCCTTTTCATTCTTAGCATTACTAAATGGATTTAACTAGCAACTTGGAAAAAACAAAATAAAAAAACCCCAAACTAAATCATATCAGGATGTCAAGGAACACACGGTCCTATGTACCAAATAATGTAATTTCATAATAAAGTTGATATATCTTACCATAAAGTTTTGCTAATATTTTTCAATATAATCTATTAAAATTTTGTCATTTTAGTTTTATGAGATTTGACATCAAGATGAGGTTTATTTCCATGTTCTGCATACATCACAATCATCCATTTTGAAAAGCATTACAGAAACCAATATTCTTAATTTTGTTTACCTATATGTACTTGGGAGGATAAATTCAGTATTAACTGCTATTTAATAAAATTTTGGAGAAAAGATCACATAGGCAGAGAAATGCACAGAGAAGTAGAGTTAAACTGCTATTTTCCATTAAAATAACCATTAATTTACCACATTATTGGAAACTTGAAAATAAACTATTTTGAAACTATATTTCTGAAGTTTTTAAAGCTTGGAACAACAATAAATATATTCTTTATCTATGATCAAAGTACACATACACACACAGACACTCTGAGAATACAATATTCATTTTGCTGCAGAAGAACAGACATTGCATAACAATGAGATTTGCTAATGAAATCAGCCATCAACCTGGAATACATTTGTATTAAACCAAGACCTCAGTGTCATTTTCTTTTTGCATCATTTGTTCTCTCATTTTTCCACCTTTTAAGTATTCTATCCTCTTGGTTTCAGTGCTTCAAGTACAGCAATACTGCAAAATATTTGAACACTGTATGTACAACACTTATTATTTTACAAAATTTTTTTCTCTGCTTACTACTAAATGTAGATTCTAATTGCATAGCTTCTATCAGCATTGAGAATGTAGCCTTGAAAGAAAAATCAACGGCTACTATAGAAACAAAGGAGTTTTATTTCCTCTGTAAAACTGCAGGAACATCTAATAAAAACTGGCTGTCACTTGGAACAAACTATACTTTCATAGCTCAAGTTGCACACCCCTTAATACAAGAATTTAACGGAACACCACATTTTAGAAAAATAGCCTCTCTATTTATCTAATGATTAAACAGGACAGAATTTAGCACCATTACATGAATACAGGTGTATTTTCTTTGCCTGAACATGCAAGAAAATGTAAAAAAAGTAAATGAAAAAGTAAAATAATGAAAAAATGTAATGAAAAAAAGTAAAACAATCCAGCAAGCTCAGTGACAGTATGTTAAAGTATGCTCTATATATAACAGGTACATAAAACACTTTACTGAAAAAGAAATGAATACAGAACGGAATTTTTTATTCTACTCCTCTGAGGTGACCATAAAAAATTAAAAATTACAAAGTATTGTAAAAGATATTCTTCTCTCATTATACCAATATCATATTTTGGTTTTGCAGGTTACAGGCTGTCTTATACTTCATAGATAAAAAGCAACCTATTTGCACCCCTAGCTCCAAAAGTATTAAACCTATGTTTTGAAATCACCCCAAAACTATTGAAACTAGAATACAGTGCACTAATTTTTTCTAGTGTTCTCATTTTACAGATTTTTTTTTTCTATTGAATTAATACAAATAACACATTGTGACCATATGGTACTATCAAGTCAGTATTATTGTTGATAAGCTCCAAAGTCATACCAAAACCTCATACAAAACAATAGAGAACAAATGTTTGTGGACCTGTTAGGTAGCGTTGGCTTTTTTTTGCAGAAGCCCTGGAGCAAGTTGTATCAAATGGTCTCTATACAGCCCAGGAATACTATCAAGATACTGGACATAATGAACTAGGTAAGTAACCAAAAGCACAAAAATTTCCATAAACTGTCTTTATATGCGCTCCACTGCTAATTTAACAAGCACCTATGTCATATACATAGGTGTAAGAGCCTTTGAAAGCTGAAGGCATAAAACACATGGCCTTATTTTTTCTTCCATTTTCCTCAGTTTTAAAGATATGTGGCTACAGAATACAAACATCCAGTCATATGTCACATGAAGAAGTCTTACTCTCATTCACGCATTACCACGTCCTAATAAAAACATGTATGAAGACTATCACACACTATCAAAAATGCTTCTTTCAATTATGAAGCATTTCTCCTTTTGCAATAAAGCCATCCACATTAGATCTCAAAATGACTGAAGCTGAAAAGATACAGGAGGCATGATTAATTTAAACACAAGGACTACATGACCTCTAGGCTCTGAAATAAAGAAGTTCTAATGCAGCAACCCTGACCCTTGAGAGTGATAGGTCATTTTCTTCTGTGACTGCTTTCTGAAACTCTAACAATTGTCAAGTAGGCTAAAGAACATGGCTGGCAGATGACAGCTGAGAAAAGCTTGCACTTTTAACAATGACTTACTGCCATATCATATAGATCAACAGTCCAATTGAGCATCTTCTACAAGATCTTAGAGGCTCTTGAAGCCACATATTACAGCAACTGACATCACTGGCTTTATTAGTGATCAATCTAGTGGATATGAAAGCTAAGAATATAGAAAACTGTTAAATGATACAGTCTTAATTCAAATGAGAATGACAAGATGTGCAAATTTACTGTACATATGAAATATGCGATTCTGATACATTGCTGTTGACACTAGGCAATCATGCATATACCTTAAGCACGCAACATAAAACTTCACAACTCACACAACTTGGCATAAATTTCATAGGCATGAGAACGCAGAAACCAGTTATTCTACTAATGAAAGTGAACGCTTATTTTAAAAGTATTGACAAGAATATAGATGAAACTGTATCAACACCACACAGAATAAGATAATGCCAGGTGCATGCTAAAACATACTTGAATTTTTATCAATAAGAAAAGGCATTAATCCAGAAATTTATTTATTTGTATTTATTCTCTCTGAACTCCGAAGATGAAGCTACTTCAGTATATAGTCTAAAATTCTATATATTGCTGCAATAAATCACAGATATAGATACTCAGAGTACGAGCATATTCCAAAATTTAACACTGTACATTTTATAGTGTTTCAAATATTCCAGAGAATATTCATAAACATATACACGCTGACATACAGAATACACACATACAGATATCCAGTTTGCATATACAGGTTTTGTCTTGTGCTTTACTTGTAGTCATACGCATGCACACTAACACCTACACTTCCAGCATCACACAGTGCTTAGTTAAATGCTATTACTGGCACTTCAATGCAGAAATTGTAAGCATGCTTCAAAGCTTACTTTTAAATACCTAGCAATAAAGCAGGCTTATACTTTTTTCACAATGAAATACTACAAATTGTACTGAATTACAATGAGTACCATTTATCTACTTTTAGGGAGTAAAACTAGAGGACAATTTATTAAAGCACAGGAGGAACTCCTGAACACTGGAAGGTCACGGGCTATGTGCTGAGCTGCTAAGCAAAAGTGTCTATGATGTTGCAGAGCTGCCATTTTTCTTCCTTGACAAAGCCTCCATCTGCCACAGAGCCATTTACAGTCTCAGAGTCAGAATATCAATGATTTCCAACCATTCCACAAGTATGCTTTCACCTTGACATCACCTCTGTAAAATATCTAAAGCAGATAATACATATAACCCTCAACTATCTCTAAGCCCATGCTTTATTCAATTGATATGCATTTAAGGTGTACTCTAATACATCATTTCTTTACTTCCTCTGAATTGTGCAAGAATATGAAAACTCTAAATTTTATACATTCTTTTCCCTGTTGCGCTTGCCCTAAAGAAATTGCCTTTGAAAAATCTACAAAGAAAACCTTTGACTATTGACAAAACATGTAAAAATTAGTTAGAAAACATCTGTATTTACATAATGTACATGCACACCATCACAATTTACTTTATTCTTTCCCTTATAAACAAAACATGCCTGGTAAGATACTTACTACACAGAATAAACTATCACAGCCCCGCTGAAACTAGCAAAACTACTTTCAGCTATTGCTGTATAGACAAGCTGATTTTTTTTTTTAAATCCAGATTAGAGATAGGTCAGAAGAGGAAAGAGAATCTTGACTTGCTAAAAGAATACCTAATGAATCAGGTCCTCAGACAAAACAGATTATACCTGGATCAATAAAACTAATCAGGCACACATATATAGATTGTTAAGCATTAACATATATATATACACACACATACGTGCACACGTATGCTGTCTGTCAAGTACAAGAATACACGCTCCATCAGGCTTATTACAACATGACTTTAATGAAGGCAGTCATAGATAGCAACTTCTGGAGTCTCGAAATGCAGATGAATGTCGGTACTCTAGACTAATTTTAAAACGAGCGAAGCTGAAGCTTGATTTCATAGAGAAACTGGACCACAGAAGAAACAATTTTGCATTACAAATATGTATGTAATCACATATGATAGCCAGAACCTCAAATACTGCCATACACACCCCGCAAGATGCTAAGTACACAGGAGCAAAATATTTGAACACTAGATGAAGCTTGCGAGCATCTTTATGAAAAAATTACTTCATAACACCTGTAAAGTACCTATTTTACAATCTCAACTTTTGAAGAATCAAATGTAAAATTATCAGTGGTAGTCTGGGTAAATAGCAAAAAAAAACCCACATGCAATACGCCTCCCTCCCTGAACTCATAGCCCTTACAAAAACCAGAATTTTTGGAGCTTTCCTTGTGTGAATTATTCAAGTCCTATTAAAACAAGCTTTCTAGTTGAAACAGGAACACAATACTCAAGGTGAGTTACCAGCAAGAAAATTCCTGAAGACTTAGATTGAAAGAATAAGGTGGCAACAATTTACATATGGAAAAATATCTTTTCAGTAGTCAACTAGAAATGTCTTCTTAACCTGAACATCTAGATTTCAGAGCTACTGTATAATAAGACTCTGAAATTTAGTAAGAAAAAATATTTTTCATTTCCCATAAGTGAATAAAGCTTTATTTTTAAATGCTAAGAACATTTCCTTCTGTAAGAAAGCCAAAGCAAACAAAGCGAAAACTCTAATCTAATCATATGTACTTGGAAAGATTTCTGAACTTTTAAACTTTTGAAGGAACTGTGAACAACAAAAACACTTTCTTGTGCAAACAGAATGTTATTATTGCAAAGATAAATCAGCTGGTCTAAACAACACGGTCATACTACCAAAAACTGAATTTACATCTGAGCTCCTCCAGTTGCCATCTGTACAGTAAAGTCTAACAAACTGTTTATTCCTCCTAACAGTGGCTTTACAATATTAATTTAGAATTTGTCCCTCAGCAGATAACCATCATTAAATCTGGTTTGCAGCAGAAGCATTAACAAAGTTGGGAGTAAGTCTTACAGAAACTGTCAGTAAAGGGGCTTTGTGCTTTGTTTTGGTTTTTTAACTGCCTTCCTATTACAACTTACAACACATCAAATGTAGACTATTAGTTTAAAAGAAAACTATACTAAAAAATAGGCGTTCTACAGATAAATATGCAGTTGATTAACTCTTTCCTTGAAACTTTCAGTCCTTTTGTAGTTTTACTTTTGTAATTTTAGTTGTTTGATCTAGCGTGGTGTTTTACCCAATAAAGGCATCTAAATACATAGAAGGATATACAAGCACATACACACTAACCATATTTGCAGACAATATACAGCAATAAACTACTTCCAATTTTTTATAAGATGATTTTCTAAAAATAATTACATAGAAACAAGTAGAAAAAAGGTACAATTGTCCTGCATTTCATTTATGCTCAATATAATTACTGCAAGCATATTAAACTGTTGCAATCATATTATCTTTAGTTTCTTCGTCAATGTTAATTGTTAGTATACTAAAGTGAAGATGTAATTAAATCTCCAGCTGTTACAAGTGTATGAAGAAAGGAAATTCTCATGTTCTGTGGGGGATGTTTTGGAAGCTTTTAAATTTTTCTGGAGCTTGCTAAGTGTAGATCCACCTACACAGTTAAAAAACCCCAAACTGCTACTTTTCAAACATTCTTACCACAAACCATGAACAGCCTCCTTTTCTAGTCCCAGAATGATTCTGTTTAGAAGGGACCATAAAGCCCATCCCATCCCACCCACTGCCAAGGGCAGGGACACCTCTCACTATCCGAGGCTGCTTCAAGTCCCAATGTCCAGCCCAGCCTGGGACACTGCCAGGGATCATGGGGCAGCCACAGCTGCTCTGGGCACCCTGCGCCAGTGCTGCCCACCCTCACAGCCAGGAATTCCCAATGTCCCATCCATCTCTGCCCTCTGGCAGCGGAAGCCATTCCCTGGGTCCTGTCCCTCCATGCCTTGTCCCCAGTCTCTCTCCAGCTCTCCTGGAGCACCTTGAGGCACTGGAAGGAGCTCTGAAGTCTCCCTGAATCCTTCTCTTCTCCGGGTGAACACACCCAGCTCTCCCAGCCTGGCTCCAGATCACTGTTGTGGCCTCCTCTAGACCTACTTTAGCAGCTCCGCATCTTCCTTGTACTGTAGGCACCAGAATTGCTTTGGGGAGAATATAAAAACAGATACACTTTATCCATAACCAAACGGACATTTCCAGGAATTCTCTGCATCTTTTTGAGTAATTACATGATGTAAAAACACAAATACAGCTATGTATGTAGATGCTTAAGTTAACTTTTGATGAGAAGGGGAATAGCTGTGGAGAGGGAGCTACCGATACCAATTCAAACTGCCATAAAGCCATAGAACTACTTCTGTTAACCCGAAATCACCAAATTTTTCTTCTTTTTTTCCTCCTTACTTCTCTGCAAAGTGTGTTCCAACTTGTTATCAACAGTTTCTCATTAGCTGCCCAGACTTACCAAATTTCACTTCTGGTTCAATAATCCTAGTTTTTGTTCGTTTTCTTTTATTCTGAGACATAGAAGCTGCAAGTGATAAAGCAGATGGTTTTATAAAAATAAAATAAAAACTGTTTGCCTAACTTGCTTGTCTCTGCAAGTCTTCTTTTATTTAGCTGCAAACAGGCTATTATTTATCTACATTTAAATTTCAAGTAAGGATTTTTCTTGGCAAATTGCTTTCATATTTTGAACTGAAATACATGAAATCTTTCATGGGTCTGACTCACACTCATTTTTGTTGATGTTTGCTTTCACACTCATAGTCGCCAATTCCAAGTAGGCCACTGAATACTTTGTTACTGTGAAAAGAAAATGGGTAGTTTTCAAAACCTGTTAAAATCCCTACTTAAACTTTCAGTAGGACACTTCATTTCTGAATTTTCTAACATGTTGCTTTTCTTTGCTCTTTTTTTCCCCCCTCTGCCCTCCCCTCCAAAAAAATGGGGAAAAATCCTTAAGTGTAGATCTCACCTATGGAGTTGCTTCTGCTCATCACCATACTCACCCCAACACCTGTATTCCTGCAATGGCAACATCTCTCAAAAACACGACATTTACCTCGTCATGACAATTTTTGTCAAAGGGGCCTCTCTTCTTAATTTCCTAACTTTACTCCAGAAAATTTTGCTCAGCCTTCTGCTGAGCTGATCTTTTACTCTGAACTTTTTTTTTAATTATAGCCATTAATAACTTGTTTAGTTACAACCATATAAAAATGTTTTGAAAGTATTATCTGCAGAACTTTCAAGTACTGTGTCAACATTCTAAATTAGCTGTTTCCCCAAATAAATTGGGACTATTAGAATTCACCACTGCCACCTTTTGTACAAATCAAAGGAGCCACAATTAGGAATTAAAAAAAATTTGTATCTGGGGAGTAGAAATTAGCATCCACAAGAACTTCCTATCTAAAATGGCATCACTGTAACATGAAAAAAAAAAGAAAAAGAAATCTCACCAAACAAACAGACCAACCACCAACACCACAAATGACAACACAGAAGGGATTATTACCTGTCATTTTTCCTAATCTTTTCAAGCTCTCCCTTCATCGGCCTGGCACCACAGCACACTGAAGTGCCATTTCTTTGTTTGGATGCAAGGGTTATTATTGCTTCATAGCGAAGACAGTATGTTCTGTAAGCTAAAGAATTGACTGTACTCACAAAAATGTTAGAAATCATTAAGGACACATTTTTTTATTATTATTCAGAGATTTGGTATTTTTCATCTCTCAAGCATGGCTGGACAAACACACAAAGAAAATAAACTGGCACACTGAGTTAGTACTAATAGCCAGCATCAAAATGAAGTTCGTTGAAATAAAGATATCTACACCTGGCTATTGTTTCTCATTTGTTTTTTAATGCCTACAAGAAAACTCATCAAAAATCATAAATCTTTCTATACATTCCTCCTGTTCTTCTCCAACTGCATACTTAAAGGGAGGAAATTCATGCATGTCAACTTGACCATTTATGAAGCATTTTCCTGAGTAAGGTACTCTTTTCTTCAGCATTCATCCTGATGACTCCACAGAGTAACAGTGGTCAGCTGCTGCCAGCAGCAGTTCTTGTTCCACACTTGAGGTCCAGGAAAAACTGCCCCACAGAGTAGGACTTGTTGCCCCTAGGAGTAGGACTCATAGATAATAACTCCCAGAACATTAAGGAGGAAGGAGCCTTTGTAACACTTGAGTGTTCAGAAGTCAGGACAAACTTTTAACTCAAGCAATGCACCTGTGCTCTTAGTAGAATTCTATCTCCTTCCCAACGTAAAGGATTTTTTGTAAAACAAAATTCCTCAAGTCAGAAACCTAGCCGGTTTAGCTTTTCAAAGCCAAACATACAGGTAATGTTTAATACCAATTATGTATTCCATCCCCTTATCCTCTGCAAAACTGGAAGCTTCTTCCATAAAGTTTCTACATCCTTCCAGTCACTGGAGGCTGGGAAAGTAGCACTCTCAGTAAGTCCCAGCAAAAAACATTACCCCATTAACAAAAAAAACAACAGGGCTAAGCTTTTATTAAATGCAGGCTTTTTCACTAAAACCAGCTCAGGTGACAGAAGCTGGCAGTACATTACCACATTACAGGAAGTTTCACAATAGCTGATTCTGCACTAAACATTAAATACAGATAAAGCCTTCCTATTTCTGTTATTGCAAATTATTTAATGACTTTCCTAGTTCTGCTTTTTGATTTTTTTTTAATGGTTCAGGATGCTGGTCATGATTTTAAAATAGCAGGCTATCATACCTCCCACCCTTACTTGCGCACCTATCACTGCCTGCTAAGCAATGTGTTCACTAGAAAACTGCTCTTTTGAACTTTATTTCACTTGATCCCTCCAGTTTAGTAGATTTGCTCTCTTCATATTAACCTATTCGTTCTTTGAATTTAGCAGCTGCAGGTGGTGCCCTTGCCATTCCCACAAACATTATATTAACACACATGTAGTGGATGCCACAGCTTCTTCCACACTGAACAGAAAGCACTTCTGAAACCTGAGCCTTTTAAATTTAATCTTACAAATTATTGTAACCAGCATGCAAAAATTATTGGTTTAGGCTTTTCTTCCCTACTGTCAGTGCACATTTCACCTCTACTAACTGCAAAGTTACATCTGGGATGAGGGCCAGAAGGTCGCTATTGAGACATAAAACTCCACTGCTATCGCCAGTCTAGTAAAACAAGAAAACTCATGTTTATCATCTAGCAAAATATCACATATTCTCTGACTGTGCAAAATGCCTTTCAAAGTTGCTAAAACTGATTTTGGAATTAACCTCGCAGCACAAATTCTCTATTAGTTTTAAATACTCTGTAAACTGTACAACAGACATCAAACCTATTAAAGGTATACACTAAAATTACATGCTATCAAATTCATATTTCAAGCTTACATAAAAAGTAATCCAGAAAGAATAATAACAGTATTATGCTGTTAAAGACCTTCTCTACAGCTAAACCTGAAGTCACAAAAATAATTGCACCCACAGACTAAGTTTTACTTAGACTAATCCGTAAGTTTTAGCTGAGGCTGTACTTAATGTCTGGCTGAAATCACGACCTGGATGAAGAATTTAGCACTAGGCTATTCAGTAAATATGTTCCTTTTCCCTGTATAAGTTATGCTTCTCAGAGACCTATCAGAATGCTTACTGCTACAGCTTACTTACTATGACCAATGTGGTCAGTTCTGTGACATTGCTGTTCAGCCACCTGAAAACAGAAAACAACTCATGATCAACTGAGTCATCAAGTAACTTTTGCAAGGACAAAGATACATCAAACAGAACACTAAAATTTATTTTTAAAAAATACGTGAGGCATTTCCAGCACATTGAAAGCACTGTGTGCCAGATATGAAGCCATTACAAGAGGAACAGTTGAAGATAAATGTTATATAGTAACACTTTGGTTTTTTGCAACCATCTGCCTAAATACACATACCCATTTTACTATAACTAAATTGTGAATGATACAGTACAACAGGCACTCCTTTGATAAGCACAGTAAGCCAAAGGAATCTGTCAAAATGCAAAGTAATTCCCAAAAAATAACGGAAAATGTTATTTTGTTAATAATGGAACCAGAGTTTCATTCCATCAGTGATGCTCTCTAGCATGCAGATTTCAAATTCTCCTCATGCTATGAGAATTCAGAAGTATCTGTGTGTCAGTACACAATCCACACATATTGCACTGAAAATTTAAAACTCAAAATAATTTTCAGCACTTGTTTGGATTGTTTACTTCCCAGACTTTTTTTCTCCCCAGGCAGATCAAGTTTTTCTGAACACCTAGCTCACACACAGTGTATAGGACACCGAAAACAGCAAAACAGATGCAACATTTCCATTTCAGAACACTGTTATTGCTATAGTAGTAGAAATCCAATACTGTTGGGATTTTCTGATTTTTTTTTTTTTTCCACTGAAGACATGTAAAGACTGAGTGAAATTTTACAGCTTGGTACTTTAAAAATATCTTCTGTAAAATTAAATGTGGACTTGCTTTACAAAGCTTAGAGGTGCTCTCTTCACTTACACTGACAGACAATTTTAACTACGCAAAGAGGCATAATTTGCCTACATATCAAAATGCTAGAGTAAAATGGAATTTCAGGATTTTTCTCTGGGTTTGCCTTGATTAGGGCTTTTAGATGGAATGTTTTTTGGAAAACAAATGCATAGAAAAACAGGTATTTTTACTCTAGATCCTTTTCTACAGCATCACACTGCTGGGAACATAAAGCTCACCTATCTCACAGTGGCATAGACAAGAAAGCACACTAATAAGCTAACACAAACAAAACTTCAGTTATCTACATGCGTAAGAACTTCTTTAAGAGTTAGGCAAGCTAGCTAATTTAAATCTAGGTAGGCAGTTGCATCAACAGCAGCCATACTTTTTAAAAATGCAATCTTAAATTACAACCTGTAAATGAGTGGGCATTAACTCCAACTGCTTTTTTTTGTTTGTTCTGGCCACCAATGTCAAGCTAAACTCCCATGCCTGCCAGAAAAGCAACAGGTATTTTTCTCCCTTGACAAAGGACAGCCAAGAACAAAACACTCCTCACAACAGTCAGTGGCAACATCAAGAACCTATAAAGGAAAGGTATCATGTTTATTCTCCCAAGGGGAAATCTGAACATTGATATTCACCTTCTCTAGTCTACTGTCATACTTTGACACCACCAAAAAACCCCAACCTACTGGAACCAAAACAAGGGAGAAGATAGAAGACAGCACACAGTAATTATACCATTTAAACAATTGGAGCACAACTTGACACTTGAGAGAGGGGAAGCCTAAAGAGGTATGCATTTTGCTACACTCTCAATCATCCTGCTGGCTGACTAGAGCCCTGAATTGTCTTCCCAAATGCAGAAAACACAGGCGTATTTCCTTTCTTAAGTTGGAAACGTGGCACTTCCTGCATTAACTGAAGCTCAAAGCTCAAGTACTTCCTCTCAGCTAATATTCTGCAAGTATGTTCTACTTCTGACTACATACATTTCTGTGGCACTGCTGAATTTGGGGTTTGGGAGCAGTCCTGAAGGCACTGAATAGTGCCCCAAAACCTGAACTTTGGGACAAAGGTT
>NW_005054523.1:884170-904024 GCF_000277835.1 Geospiza fortis
CCACTTGCCAAGAATGATAACCAGCTACTTAAGCACCCGGCAGGCAGGGATACTGCACGGCTTCTTCAGCCTTGAATCAAGTCATGAAATAGTTTTAAAAACAGGTCTACTATGGCTCCCTGATTAAAAGCACACAGACTGGTTTTGGCCCCAGT
Source organism: Geospiza fortis (assembly GCF_000277835.1). Lineage (NCBI taxonomy): Eukaryota > Metazoa > Chordata > Aves > Passeriformes > Thraupidae > Geospiza > Geospiza fortis. The sequence goes on from NW_005054523.1 coordinate 884,326, forward strand.
GTCCAACGTACAGAATAAAGAGATGCTCTGAATGGAAAACCAAGGTAAAACTCAATAGCAAAGACATGATTTGGCATAAACTGAAGGAAATTATACAACACTAACTTCTCCATACAGTAAAAAATACTCTAATGGACTAAAGAATATTTTTTCAGATTAAATATTCTCTTTCTTAACATAACTGCACACACACAAACATGACAAGCTCAGGATAAACCATTTAACTGTCTAATACGGGAAGTCCTTGAAACTAGTTTCTTCTTCCTTTCAGTACTTCCAGTTATTCTATTAAGGACCTAGAGAGAAGCATTTGTCTGTGGTTTCTTTTTTTTGATTTGGTTTTAGAACCAATTATTAGAAAGTGTAAAACAAAATATCCTCAGACACAAACAAAATCCTAATGCAAATTAAGAATAAAAGGCCAGAAGCAGCCAACACTCCACACTCAATAAGAATGGAGAGAGGTGGAAGTTTAGTATTTAAAACAAAAAACAAAAACAAACAAACAAACCTAAAACCACAACAACAACAAAAACCTGAGAGTGGTCAACAGAGAATGGGACACTTAAAATGGACGAGAGTGATTTTATTTTTTTCAAATTTCAATACTGACTATGCAACATTAATGTAACCTAATCAGGCTTCCCTGCTTTATTTCCTTACTGTGTAAAAGGTAAAGACAAAGGAAGCTGCCTGTGCTCAATATTAGCATATAAATGAAGCTAATAAAGGTGTGACTTCAGTGGGAAGTCAGGATGAGGTGAATTCCCACCTTTGTTACTCTTATCACTTTGCAAGGTGGGTTTTTAAGCAAGATTAGAATAACTGGTTTACATTCTGGGAATGGCATCTTCTCATTTAAATCCAAACTTGTATCTGAAAGCACTGCAGAATGCAGCAAAATAAAACGTTTTCATAAAGCTGTGAGAGAAGACATTTTCTATCTTGATGGCAATTTGCTTATTTCTCCAATGCAAACATACTACTAAAGATATGCCTGTCTTCTAAAAACTTAGCGCCCTTCTTAATTACATTGCAAACAAAGACTGAAAGACCACTGTTCTGAGGTTACACACTTCCTGGTTTTCATTCATTAATTCAGGACTTGTCTGCTCTGAAAGCTTACTGTGACGGGAAAGCTAATGAAGTTGTAGCATTTATAAAAGACTGAGAAAGTGAGATTAGGGAGCATTATCAATCTGTTTCATACTTCTATTAATATTTGTAACCAGTAGTTGCCAAAAACCCTATAGAAACAACATTTGATAAAATGGGGGGCCCTTATTCCCTTGAACTTACCTGAACATTCGAAAAAAACTGAAGGAAGTTTCTCTATGTAAGACAAGACATGCCATTTTTGGTAGTTTTAGTCATTTTAAAAGCAGAAAAGTCATCAATACCTACCAAAGACTAGTACATGACAATATATTTCTTGAAAACCCCTTCCACTGAATAGTCAAAAGAAAGAGAGAAGTCATGGGCCCAAATACAGTATTAGAAAAGTACCTTGATTTAAAAAACCACATACACATATTTTTACTGGTTTTTTTAAGACTCATCTCCTCTGGTGAACTAATGTTGGAGAACCAGTCATTCAAAAAAATGAATTTAGAGCAAAAGATCAATCAAAAAAAAAATCTCAGAAAATGTTGAAACTGCCAAAGCCAAATTATCCCTTATGATTTCAAAAACTGATGGTACAACAGGAGTTCAGTATTGCATCATGATATTTATGCATCAGTCGGTACAAAGAACTTTTAAGTAACAGAAATCAATTGCTTTCTCCAAGACTTTGGATTCTGGGCTTAATTTAGTTTAAAAGATCTATGTAGTTGGGTTTTGACTGCTTGCAATTCTCCCCCTGCCCTCTTTAACAAACCAGTGAACCAGTATGGAAAGAGCACAGAACTGAAAATAACTTCTGGGTCAAATTTACTTCCTTCCTATCCCACATCACACAATTCTTCTCATAATAGATAAAATATCACCTTGGAATTTGGTTTCCTTCTCCAATCTTTACATCCTTCAGGTTTTCATCTTAAAATTGCTCTTCATCAGCTTGACTCTATTTGCTTGAATCCTGCTATTTCTATGCTCTTTGCACTTTTTTTGGGGAGCTTGTGCACCATGGGGCATGAGTATGCAAGGTTTAAATTTTGCTAAACTAAAGCAGTTTAAATTATTTCAAATCCTTGTATAAATCTCCAGATTACCCTCAAAATCCCAGTGTATGTTCTCTTCACCTATTTTAAAAATATGCTTCTTGAATATGAACAATCCTTCTTGAACAGACAGAAATAAACTATATTCCAGATGAGGCCTTACCAGGACGTTCCCAATGCAACAATCATCTAAGAGAATCACTAAAGTCACTGCACAAAAGCCTCCCATCTGGAGACACACTTACCTCAGTGACTCTCTCAAGTATTGGCCCATGAAGACTCAGTTGTCACATGCTTCCCTACTGGGCAGAACCTTTCACTGGATAAGCTCTTTACAGCTCTTGCTGCACCTTCTAAACAGAAACAATGCAACTGAGGGGGCAGGAAGTGGGGATCCACCAAAAAAACCCCTACACTCTAAACGATCTTTGATATGATCTAGTTACATTCGGCTTCATTTCTTCAAGATGTTCTTGTTTCTTCCAGTCATTTGCATTCCTCAGATTATGATGTGTAGAACCACAAGCACAACTTCTACTCCCCAAACATACCACATTTTCTCATATTATTATTTTATCAGTCCTCAAAAAACTACCCACTGTCTTCACCTACATTAGACAAAATTCTAAAAGTGGGAGGAAAACTAAGGCCTTTACCCACATTTTAACTTTGTGCAAACAGAATGAAGATAAGAAATGTTAAATCAATTTCACTGTACTAAGAAATCATTTTTTCAGCAGCAAAAGGGAGTTGTCCATTTTTATGACTAATGTCCTAAGTGCAAGAAGCCATACTTTTACAGTGAGTATGGTAGCACTGCTTTTTGAAAGCAGAAGCCACACAAACCCTTAGGTTAGTACCCGATTCTGCAGTGGGCAGACTATACTCCTCTGTCGTAGAGGAAATATGGAGGTTAGTTAGCTGCTAGAATGGTGCACACAGGAACTATGAATTGGCCCCAAACTGCCTGACTGAGGCTCACACATAGTTTCACTGTATATTTTTTATCCAAGTAATTTGATCAATGCAGCTGGAGACATCTCTCATATTCAATCACTGTGTACAGAGATCCACTTACACAGAATTGCTTAGGTTGGAAAAGCCCTCCAAGACCATCGAGTCCAACTGTTCCCCCATCACTGCCAAGGCCACTGCTAATCCATGTCTCCAAGTCCCACACCCACATGCCTTTTAAATGCCCCCAGGGATAGGGACTCCATTACTGCCCTGAGTAGCCTGTGCCAGGGTTTGACAACCCTTTCCAGGGAAGAAATTGTTCCTAGCATCCAATCTAAGCCTTCCCTGGCACAAAACTGTACAATCGTACCAAAGTAAATACCTTCTAGACAGAATCCTTATTATCCTCTGAACTGCCATATTTTTTTAAGTCTCTATTAATATTAACTTGTTTGTTTGACCATCTTCAAATACTTGAAAAATATTAATAACTCTCATCCTAAAGCAATTGTTCATTATTTGATCTCCAAATGCTGAAAAATCTCCACGTCAATCTTTACTATGTGAAGAACAAAGACGCTTCTCCTTTGAGCTTATTTCTGTTTCAGTGTAAAAGACCACAAAAGCATAACCATCAACTGGAGGCTTTATTTAGTTCAGTAGCATTAAAAAACAAATTCAACTTTTTAAAGTCCTTTTTTGCATTTTTCAGGTAAAGTATGCCCGCAAAACATGCCACTTTTTTGCATAATTATTCTCTAGATCAAGCTAAAAAGCAAGAAGAAAGTTCAGAAAGCTGAGCTATGGGGGTTTATTCACATTGTTGACCATTTTGTGCAGCTTGACAAGGTGAGATTCCAACACTTGGCTGCTCAGAAAAAGAAGGCACGTGGAAGAAACAAAAGCTGCATGGACTGCCAAAGCTCTGTCAGCACATCGGACACACTTATGCCATGAACCTTTCCACATCAGGACTTCTCACTGTTATGACGGCTGAAAGGAAAGATGTCAGCTATGACATGGCCTACATCATAATTAGGTATTTTGATCAAGATTCAACACTTGTGAAAAAATGATCTTTTAGCAAAGCTTGCCCAAAAGTGCTGAAAGGCTTTTGCATCGCTTTAATTAGTTTTCATCAACTCCCACATTCTACAGACATGACAGATTTTTTCTCTGACTCAGCACTTCCAGGTATCGGCAAGCACACTCAGGACTAAAAAGCGTGGCCATTCTACATAACCTCCTTAAGTGTCACTTCCGTACATTCAAGAAACAAAAATTGTGTCAAGGCTATCCTCTAACAAGTGAGGACATGTTGGTTAACAACTCTATAATGCCAGTAGAAAGTGAAGAAAAAAACATTGTTGGTAAAAATTCAAAGCTGCTCCTCTTCCCGTCGTCACCTTCAGTAGAAGACTAAAAAATGTGAAAATATTTTTTTCTTCTAGCAAAGTGCCATTTCAGCCTTTAACATCCATTTCAAGCTAAAGAAAAAGAGAAAGTCTAAGTTTTACTGCACTAGTAGGACTTGAACCTCTCTTTGAAGACTGACTGCTACCTCGAGACTGCATATTTGCTCTGCAATGCTGGAAGATCTTGCAAACAAGAGGGGAGCAGCAAGACATGGCTTCAGTATTCACATAGCTAGCTGCTCCAGTCTGCCAAAAAGATGCAGTAATTGTCTTGCATAGTGCCCCAGTCACAGACAAAGCTTCACTGCATCGTACATGATTCAGAGACTCCTAGACAGTATTATAAAGGAAATAATTACACAGACACAAACACAGCTGAGAAAAGACAGAGAAAGCAAGAACCAAAAAATCAGACAAACGAAGAAAATAAGAAAAAAACAAAGCTATCAGAAAGTTTCAAAAGCCTTTTTTTTTAATTAATAGATTGAGTTATTTAAGAACAAAAATGCAATGCAACCATAAAGCCACACAGGAATTAAGAGAGACTATTAGGATGAAGATGATGATGATGAAGGTACAGGCACCTTTCTTAGGAATTTGTTTATCACAGAGGCAGCACACAGTTAAGACATATCTAAAATGTCAATAAGCCACTTTTATCAAGTTTCCCAGCACTGAAGTCCAGCAACAAATGGTTAGAAAAGGTTTGAAATGAAATATAGGTTTGATTCACAATTGGATTATGTCTAGTACACAAGCTAATATAAGAGTCTTATTCTGAAAACTGCAACAAGAAGATAACTCTTTCCATGCAAAGATATTATTTCCAGGTCCTTAAGAAACAGTTTGATCTCCAAAACTGAGATGCTGTGATGTGACAAACAGTAAACATTTTGTCTCTTCTCCAATAAAAGGAATTACCAGCTGCATGCTAAAGCATTTCAACCAAATGAAATTGGAAATGAATTGGTTATCAAGCACAGCTACACTTAAACATCCTTTGTATCAGATCTTCTGTCATTATACCTCTACATCAGTCACAGAAACATTGCCCTGCCTGTCTACAAAACCATTAATCCAACTTGTAAAAATAAATTTTCGAATATGTATGTGTATATGTGTATATGTGTGTCTATATATATATATATTTATAGGGGCACCTTGCACTATCCCAGGTTGCTCCAAGTCCTGTCCAACCTGGCCTTGGATACTTCCAGGGATCAGGCAGCCACAGCTTCTCTGGGCACCCTGTGCTAAGGCCTCAGCACACTCATGAGGAAGAATTCCTTCCCAATATCTCAGCTAAACCTGTCCTACCAATCACCTGGCATTTAGAGCCCAAGATACCATGACAGAAAAAGATTCCCCATATTGTGTGACACTGAAGAGTTAATTTAAACCTAATACAGAAGCAGCATTTTTGAGGCAGAAACATAGATACTGTTTACAGTTTCTTGTAATTATTCTCTTGATGGACTACACATACATAAAATAATTTTTCCACGTAAGTACACAACAAACCACATAACCCGAAGCAGGCAGGACATAATGGATTTTCATAAAGAAGAACTCACAAATTAAAATCTGGGGAAAAATAATCCTAAGTAATGTATTGGAAGGCTTATTTGGCAAAGAAGTACTGGAGGACAAAAACAAATCCATTTCCAGAAAAAAATATCTTTAGATAACGCCAGGATCAAACCATTTACTACATATCATTACTTATATTTCATAGATGCATCAGATAAAACGGGAACAGATTTAACAAATAAGAGCATTTTAGCAATAGAGATGGCTTTTACCTATAAATACACATTAAGGAAGAACAATAATCTATTGCAATTCTAATTCACTCTTGCCCAAGATAGTAGTACCTTCCTTAAGCACATATGTAACACTTTTAGATACTGGAATATTCTCACAGGGACCTACAGTTTCCATCTATCCACAAACGAAGTCAACATAATACAATATTCAAACACACCATTCCCTTTCAGTAGGGCAAACCCCTACCATTTTAGGCTCTCACTCTTTCTTCCAAGACAACAATCAGGCTCCTGCACTGGCAGCTGTCATACAAAACAACAAGAATAACACTAACTTCACATATCACATAGTCCTTAGCAATACCACATTCCTTCTTCTCCATTTCCTAATGCATACTCCTCCATTCTGCTCTTGAGAACCAATCTGACTTCATGCTTTGACAGAAGAGGCACATATTCACATCTGACTTGGACAGCCTTGTATTGAAAGATGCCAACAACAAATGTCTAGTAATATAACTAGCACAATAAGGAAAATAGATCAGGAGTCAAAGAAGCTGGCATAATAAAATACCTCATGTCTCATTCAAATATTTTATCTTCATTTTACAATGTTCAGTAAAATACTTTATTTACATTAAAAATCTTGTAGTCATTTTTATAAGTTTAAATAACACTACATTTAGATCAAAACACTTCTTATTAATCACAAAAATTACAAGCTAATGAATCATAGAGGATGTTTCCTAGTTACACGCCCAGTACTAGGCAGTGTTACTTTTCAAAATAACCCCTAAAAATGAAAAAATAGGGGGTTTCATTACAAACAGGGGTTTGTTGGGGGTTTTCTGTTTGTTTTTTAACATGTATTATATTTAAGTTTACTGCCTTACAAAACAAGGCAGTGCGGCTGATAAGCTAACTTCAGCATTGCAAAGACCAAAGGGAAACAGGTTTTCTTAATTTTGAAAATCACAGTATGTTTATATATATACATACACACACGCATACACTTTATGTATTCGAAGGTGCAATTACAACCATTGAAAAAAACCTAGTGAACAGATTTTATCAAATTAATACAGTAATTCTAACATATTACTCCTCTGGAACAACAAAAGGCTTTAAATTGGTCCATGTGTATCAAAGGCAATATAAAAACCTGTATCACAAAAAAACCCAACAGTACTAATGGACATCTTCTGTAGCTTATCCCTAAGTCATCAGGGCATGACATGAGCCACCTACCAGGCATATATAGTTGATTTAAGAGGTCACATGGTAAGTACCAACATGCTACCTGAAAAAAACAACCCACACCAGTGGTAAAGTCTATTCCACAGATTTTTCTAAATACAGAGTCCTGCTACAGAAGGTTCATTTCCCTGAAACTAAAAGGCAAAGCAAATCCTGCAACAGAAACAACCACTAAAAATTCTGGAACAGAGAAATTATGTTGCTCCCTGCTAGCATGCAAAATATAGTTGACAGAATGGAGCTACACAGACAAATATTGAGTATTTTGTTTAGGCATGGATAAATTTGAATGGAAATAACTGTTGGTTTTCAGGGAAAAAACAAAGGAGCAAATTTTACTTAAGGAAAAATCAACCCTTCTCACTTTCCCCTCAGATTTTGGGTAAGGGAGAATTTGACAGTGTAAATATATGAGGTAATCCATCAAAGACAGAACTGAAGAACTTCCTACGAAGTTTATAATAAAACAATCTCTAAAAAACAACCCTTTTTATTATTCTGAGGAAAAGCAGCAAAGAGAACGGAAGTTTAACCTATAATACTCTGGGTTCCCTGTGCTCACACAGCTCAGCATGAAGCTACTAAAAACATCTGTGTCAACATTCTCTCCTAACATGATATAAAAGCAGCAGGAAAAAACCTATTTTGTACTTGACATATTGTTGATTTTCTTCAGGCACACTTTTATGGAGTCCTCCTATCTCAGGACATTGTGCATTAAATGTCAAAACAGTATAATCTAAGAAATTGCAGAATAACAAAAAGTTATCTTTTTAAAGATCACACTGGACAGCCTGTAATGTAATCCTCACACGTTCTATTTCAATGAATCCTAAAGACCCCAGAATTTGAGAGTCTTAATTCAAGACTGTAGCAATATTCTACACTTCTGGTCAAAACTCATGACTCTGCATGCTCTCCTAGTACCATTCCGACATAAAGTAAGCTTAAACAGTTCACCAAAACATCCTAAAATACAGAACAAGTGATACACAGGATCACAGAGTGGCTGAGATTGAAAGGGAGACCATCTTGTCAAAGCCTTTGCTGAAGTAGTCACTTAGAATCAGTTGCCCAGGACTGTGTCCAGATGACTTTGGAGTATTCCCAAGGGTGAAGACTTTGCAACCTCTCAGGACAACCTATGTCAGTGCGCAGCCATCCTCACAAATAAAAAGTGCTTCCTGATGTTTGAGGGCAACTTCACAGAATGGGTCAGTGTGAAAGGGACAGCAGAGGGTCATGTGGTCCTGCCTCCCTGCTCAAGCAGGCTAATCCCAGAGCACATGGCATGGAACATCCTGTGTTTCAGTCTGTGCCCATCTTTGTCCTGATCCACTGAAAAGAGCCTGGTTCTGTTCTCTTTGCACCTTTCAGACAGGTATTTCTAAACAGCGATGAGATTCCCCTGAACCTTTTCTCTGGGCTGAGGAGTTCAAACTCTATTTCCTCGCAGGTAAAATGCTCCACACCCTTCAATTCCTTAAGGGCCATTTATCAGATGCACTTCAGTAGTCCCATGCGAGGAGCTCAGAGCTGCTACACACACAACTCTACAAACCTCACCTCTGTCCTTCAGCACATATTTAACTGCATTTTGTACAGTGAAATGCCATAAAGAATTTTGGTAACAACTTATGAATTGTAGTCATTTATTGGAACAACAGCAGAGCCACAACCAACACCAAAAAAGGCTTCAAGCATCTGCCCTTTATTGTTCTTCAGTCCAACCTTTTCTGTTCTTTATCTTACATGCATTCCACCTGTGTGGCCCCTGTACCCTTTTGTCATTGGTCAGCACACCTTGGCACTCCATGTCTCACTGCCTTCAACACTGGTCACCTGTCCAGCACAGCTGTAGCCCATTAGGGATGAGGCTTGGCCACAGCCCCACTCCCAATGGCCACAAACTGTATGCTTACAACAGTAATTCTTCTGGCAAAAAGATTTATGGTAACAACTAGTTCAAAGAAACAAAATTTGCATGCCAGTTCCACTGTATTAATGAACAAAAACTATTGAGATAGTGTTGTGCCAGTAAAACAATAGACTACAAGATATCACTGGAAGTTAAAAATGTAATGCAAGCTAGCAATCTTACCTAGTCTAAAATAAAATTGATAATTAGGGGTGAGCGATGGGCTCTGCTGTCAGGATTCTCCACTGCCCTCATTCCTTCGGTCTTGCTGAAGCAATTTTATGAATCTTGGCCACATACACAAGGGAGAAAGAAAACCCAAATAACCCTGTGACTTGTACTCAGAAAACAGAGCATAAAAATAAGGAACTATTGGTAGTCATAATTTTTTACTTCAAATCATTCACATGTATTACATTCATAATATTAGCATCATTCTAGTACAAATGCAATGTACTAGACATTCTACTAGGTTTCTGCAAGTTGGAAAGCTAACAGCAGCCTGAAGATACTATAACGGGTACCTATTTGAAAATCTAGAACTTGTGTTCCAAACTATTTTTCTTCTGCTTCCCTACTCTTTCTGGGCAAAAATAAGCTTGCAAGTATTTTCTTCAGCTCTGTGAGCTTTTAAGTTCAGGACAAGATCACAGTTTTGACAAGATAACTTAGGAACCTGTAAAAGGAAGTTGATTGTCTACTGATTAAAAGACAAAATACTGTAAAAAAAAGGCCTTAAAACTGTGTGGAAAGGACCACTACAGGGTATGATATGGTAAGAGGCCACAAGCTAGCAAGTCTGAATTAATCATTTCTTAGAAGAACATCCCTGATTTTTCAGCTCCTAAAGGCTGGAGCTTGAGCGCAAAAATGAAACTTCACCCCTGTTTAGCACTAATTTAACTCTGCTACTAATGGAATTCAAAGTACATCTAAGAAGAACATAAAGAGAAATGCTACATATTTTTAAAATATTGCCCTAAGTATCAACCACTATCTGAGTATCTCAGACAAGAAACATTGAATCAGATTAGTAAGAATCCATCATAGAATAGTTTTTTGTTTTTAACAAACTACATTTATTTAGAAGGAAAGATGGTCAAGATATAAATTTGTTCTAAAACTGACTTTCGGTTTGATATCTACAGATCGCTGATCATTTGACCTCCGCCTTTTTCTTTACAGCTCATAAAAAAAAACCGAAAAGAAAAGAAAAGAAAAGAAGCAACAGGCAAGTTGAAAATTAATCATCCTGAGGCCATATGCTTTTAAAAATGCAACTTCTGATTATTTCATTGATTTTTATATATAAAATAATATATTTACAAGAAAAAACATTAAAAAAAGGAACTTAAATGTCTTGTTTAAGAAACTAAGCTTCTCTTCAAGTCCTGTAGAGACTGTAGTCTTACACTTCTGCTGTTCAAAGTTAAATTTATACTGATCTAACAGCACCTGACTTCCGTTCAACAAGTGAAAACATACTGAAACCTGTTTTTCAGCAATTCTACGACAACTTATTTTCTAGCATCCACAGAACTACTGCCACATGCATGAACCAGTATGATTTATACTACAACAAGAGTAGCTATCTATGCAGGCTTTTTAATATCTGATAAACAAGTCTGACTCTTATTAGTCTAGTTTACAATTTACAGGATGACAGTGAATCTTCTTCATCACTGAAATCCAGTCCACAGCATGTGGCAGGGGGGGGGGGGGGGGGGGGGGGGGGGCAGGTGGTGGAGGAGGGCAGACACCTCACCTGCCTTAAAAAATAACTATGACTATATATTTTAAAACTTTGTATTTTTCACATGCATTTGACTACATAAGTAGTAGTCATAAAAAAAGGAAGCAATAAAAGCAGGTCCTGCTTTTATTAATGAAACAGCAATCAGCTGTCTGTAAGCCGTCCATGTGACACATGCACATAATCCATTTCACAGGGCACTGGAACACTCACAGACTTCAGTTCTGAAAAATCCTCAACTACAATGAAAGCTCTGGAAAACTGTGTATCATTATGTGCATGCATTTCATAAATAGAAATGCTTGTTCTCTCATGTAATACTGCACTGGAAAGATAACAAGTCAGTACAACTTGTGCTAGACTATCTGTGTGCCCTCAATAAGAAATAATGTACACATGGGAATGATTCTAAGGTACTTTCACCAACAGAAACTACTGGAGTACTTATTGCTCGTAGTTACGGATGTGAACATCATTCCAGTCATGTTACTTAAAAGTGACCAACGTTTTCTAACTGAAAATATTGAATTTATTCTGAGAACAAAACTTTGATCCAAAGAAAGTAAAATTTAGTATCCACTATCTGCATTCTACTGTGCACAAAACTCATGTACAAGGTACCATGCAAAAGCTTTTTACTACAGGTCTCCTCATGTGCTACTTTTGAGGTGGCTGAAAAAATTCTCCTGTGAGCAGTGTTCCTATGATGGTCCTCTGCACTTCCCTACTGCCATAAACCAGACTGCATGAGGAAATACAAGTCCAGTTCAACAACCCACTTGGCAAGGACAGTGCTGACAGCACGTATACTTGTTAGACAGTGGGCACACGCTGAGGAATCAGAGAACTGCTTGGGACATCGGTGAAGTAACACTAATACTGGCCCTACCACTTCCTCAGCTGGCAGGTCTAATCTGTCCATCTTCTTCAAGACAGTGATTGATTTTCAGAAAACTGCAGAACTTTACTGTTGAATATCTAGCCTACTTTCAATGATGTCTGAAAAGAAATGATGAACAAAAGTTACGGCATGGAATGGACAGGCACATGGACAAACAGGTGAGCCCAGTCATAAAACTTTACATGTTGACAAGGGAATGAGACACATGGAGCAAAAAAAGTAACAGCTTTACAAAAAGATCCCACTTACATGCACTTCAAATGTCTCCCAGAACATGTAACACAGATCATTCCTTAAGACAATTGCGTATCTATTTATTTTAAACACATTGCAAGGTATAAAAAACACCACAATCATAAAAATCAAGCATTTAGAAGCCAAGAAATCCTTTTAAAGTGATTGCCCATGCTTGTTTTAACATGAAGTCCTTACACTATTCGCAGATCTCTCAGAACAAGTAATTCATTTCCATTACCGCAAAAAGACTGAAGGCTACATTTGAACACTGCTCTGTATAAACTACTTATATCAACACAATAAACTTTCCAATATGCTGTATATCTATAACATCTTAACTACTAACACTGAAAACTTACTGGCATCTGCAAGAGTCAAAGATTTATTTCAATCATAACGAGAAACAGGTTGACATAGAAAAACATCTCCCAAAAAAAACAGGCAAGTATTTCAAGCTGCTCTGTATCTTTCTCACATATAAATAAAAGGAAAATGACATAGCATAATCTGTTCCTTTCAGTTCCTAATACCAGGCGAAAAAGAGCATTTTATAACTGACTGCACTTAACATTAGTTTTAACCTAAAGTGAGAGAGTGAGTTCCTTCCTTGCCCACATGCCCTTTGACTGTTTCTTTGTATAATGAACACACTACATTTTGCAAATCATTAAAAAATAGTTCAAAACTAGCCCTCTGTATAAGGCTGTACCATGGAACCAGTACTTCCCATTCTTGTTCAAAAATACATTTGGTTCCATGAAGACAACTTGCTATACCCTCTAAGCCTTAAAGAGGGAAAATCAGGCCTGAAAAGCACTTCTAGAAAAGAAGAAAAGAGAACTGCAGAAAAATATAGTGTTAATACCACAGTTAAAGGCTGAACAATAAAGGACCCTTACTAAGTCTGTTGTCATTTTAGTAATATATTCTTTCCATATGCATTTTTTCTCTTTTCTGAAATTTACTGCTCTAAACACTCTTACATGCATTAAGTGGCAAGTATATAACTATAAAAACCCTTCAGATATTTTTTATTTGGCAAATTGTTGGCAAGTTAAAACAAACAAAAAATGACATGAAAAACACCAAACAGAAGCACTTTAGTATGTCATTAAAATGGGGCATACCCATTTTGTCTTCAAATATCCACCTGTTCTAAAACCCTATCCTCTAAATCCTCCATTACATTTAAGGCATGACTAAATCCAAGTGCACTCTCAACTAAGCTGCCAGAAAGATAACTGTTGGAATGTATTTCTGTGATTTTTTTCAATAATCCACAGTATTTCACTCCCTTTAGTCAAGACTTGGGATCTCAACTTTCTTCCCATTTCTCATACTTTCTTTGGGACAGCAGCTTTTTAACATGGTCTCTGTTGACAATGCAGTGAAAAAAATTCAACTGGTTAAGCGTCAGCGATTACTAAGAGGAGGGTAGGTGTGTAATCACCTAATATCAGAATATCCTGTATTGGACATCCACAAAGATCACTGAATTCAACCCCGACCCTGCCCAGGATACCCCAACAATCCCACTCTGTCCCTGAGAGCACTGTCCAAACTCTCCTGGAGCTCTGGCAGCCTTGGGGCTGTGACCATTCCCTGGGGAGCCTGTCCAGTGCCCAACAACCCTCTGAGGACAGAACCTTTTCCTGATATCCAGCCTAAACCCATCTCTGACACAGCTACAGCTGTTCCCTCAGGTCCTGTCCCTGATCATAGAGAGCAGAAATCAGAGCTGCACCTTTACTTCCCCTCACGAGGAAGCTGTAGACCCCAATGAGGTCTGACCTCAGTCTCCTTTTCTCCAGACAGAGCAAACCAAGAGACCTCAGCCATTCTTCACATGGCTTTCCCTCCAAACCCTTAACAATTTACTTCTTTGGACTCCCGTGTAAGGTAATTTCGCTGAAAAGAGCCAAAATGGAAGCATCTGTTGTTTCTAATATTAGACTCCGTAACTAAAACCACTCAAAACCCCAAACAGTAATTCTCTTTGCTGCTTTGAAAGCTCCTACAATCGTGCTATGAAGAAACTGTTTCTGGCATTACAGCTGTTATAGAGGTTGGGTACCCCCAGGGACCTACCGAGCACCCTTCCACCCCACTTCTCTCCTAAACCACACAGTTCTGGTCTCAGTTACCTCTGATCTAGCTCTTTCTTCAACATTGAAAAGAAGCAGTGAGGTGCTACGGGTAACTCCAAGACAGAAAAATTATCAGAGATACAACGGAAAAATGCTGGTTTGCCTTTCTCACAGTTTATCCTTTTTTCAATTGCTGTAACTACTCAGACAAGACCAGAGCTGTAAGGAGTGATAGCATCTTTTAGTAAATCAACTGATACAGCTTGAAAAACTAGACTCTTTCAGGCACGTATGTTTGATATTTTAGTCTTGCTGACTAACACTGTAAGAAACCTCCCTTAATGACTTCCCATTTTCCTCGATCCATACATATGAAACAAGAATTTATTTACAACTTTCCTCAGCAATACTTTCTTTACATGCCAGCTTATAAATTAGTAACAAATTAACAACTTACAACGTACTGGATCAAAAGATGTATGGAGAGCAGGAATTCTGGGCTCCCTTTTATTCCCAGAAGAACTAAGGATGTTAAGAAAACTGACTTTTATTGTCAAAATTGTATTACTCCTTATAAAAGTTCCAGTCACTAGGCCAAACAAAAATACAGAAAAGTTATCAAACTATTCTGCATAAGCTTGATTTCTCACTGAAAAGCAAAACTGAATGCAGGGAGATCAACTTTACATCATGGCTTATATATATTAATAACTAATATTTCTAAGTATGTACTTTTCACATCATAATAATAGATAAGCATACCTTTATAAGAGTACAGTCATTCCTAATACATCCATCATTTGCTCCGTGGGATACTCAACAGGACTGCTTACTTCTATTTTACTATACCTTCATTTTCTGTAATACAATCACATGCTATACTTCTTGGTTTTCCTCCAAAACCATTTGGTATACAATGCATGGGAAAAAAAATACATCAGCAACTACAGTGTTAGCAAGGTAACACTGGGTAAATCTAACAAGGATTTCTTATTCAGAACAACATTACAAAACGACTACAAAGCTTGGCTGATGTCATTTTTAGTCTTTACATAACAAGATTTCATGTTTAAGATGTATGTCACTGCTCACCCTTACCCTTGTTTCTTCAAAGCACAGAGTTTAACATTTTATTCAGCATTTAGTTAAAAATAAATATTTAATACAGAGGTTGTTCTACGATGCAAGCACAGCTAAAATGAAGGGCCTCTGTGGCTGCAGCAACCAGATTTCAAATGCAGGTAAATCAATAAAAAAGAAAGCTCAAGCACAATCGCCATGTGTGAGTAGAATGGTTTATAATAGCTTGCAAATGACTATGCACTTGCTGTAACCAGCTGTTCTTAAATTATGAATATGCAACCAATTCATGTTAAAGCCAAATCACAGCACCATTTTTACAGGGAAATCCTAGTAGTTTTTTGCTTGTTCCACATGTTAGTTCTGTTAAGGCTACATACAAACAGCAGTAACTTTGGAACAAATAGGACCAAACTATTTGCATTTCATTACTAAGTCCATTAGCACAGCAAGGCTTGTCAATCTTTAGAACTCCCCTACAACAGCACAGGCAATACAACAATGATCTCCAAGCCAAAAAAAAACCTCCACAGCAGACACACAAGCCCCTTTGTCAAGTTTTTGCTGCAGCCAATCAGCCTGCCTACCCTGACCTGTTTGAAGGCTTGCATCAAGCTTCAAACACTTTAAAACATCCATCATAAAAACAAAGACAGGACACTGAATTATACAGTATTAACCTCCAGGGTTTGCATACAAAGATGTAAGATTTATTTATGTCGTAGCACGTTAAGAGCTTCAGCACACTGTTCCTTACACCAAACCAGCTGCCAATTTGATGAACCTCTCTGCCCTCAGCAGTACAGCGTCTTTGATTAATGAGTGCACGCTTGTGGAAAAGTGCAAGAACAAAAAATGGGGCAAAATCCACACCATTATGTCCCTGTGCACCAGTGGACCACTGCAGTCATTTTTGTCCAACTGGCTTCCTGTTATAGAAAGGCTGAGGGCTGAGGAGGTGGTTGTGGAATTATTTTGCTGATTACACTTGGATACTACATACCACTCTTCTAAAATAGATAACTGGTAAAATGGATTGCATTGTTTATGAAAGAATTTTTCAGCATTAGAAAAACATCAACTCATTAACACAAATCGATTAATAAATAGGGTCACAATCCAAAAACATCATCTATGTACTCAGTGAAGAAAAAATACTCTCAGGAAGATTTCAAGGTTTTATCTCCTAATCCAAAAGACTCAGGACTGAGGTTCAAGTTCAAGAATAGCTAGGCAGATTATTTTGTGCCTTTAAATTACTGTATTAAGTGTTCTAAAGAAAATCTACCTTATACTTCCTGTAATTTACAGGAATAAGAATATATTGGTAGGGGTCATCATTACTCAAAAAATGAAAATTTCTCATTATCCTTTCCAACAATTCCAGAGCAGAACTAAGTTCTGTGAGAGGCCCCAAAAAGACAACAGCATTATAAGACAGTCACTGTATTATTTTTAAGCCTACTGTCTTTCCCAAGGCTTTACACTGTAAACATTACCAGCGACAAGTACTTAAATTTAGCAGTCCCGCCAATTGCTAATGTAAAGAGTCCATCAGGTAGAACAATTTTTCAGGTAGTCTTTTCTTTACATTTTTAGTAGTTTGAATTTTAAGGTTTTGGGTGATTCTTCCCTCAGCAGCTAGCAAAATCTCTGCAATCTCTTTTTGCAAACTACCAAGGCTTAACCCATTCAGCTCTTTACAATGCCTGACCTACATCAAGTGACAGGAGTCTTATTTCCTTTACACACAGAAAACAAGACATTCAGGAGGCCCTGAAGGGCTTGGGTAGCAAGGTAAAAGGAGAGAATTCACATTAAAGGCAACAGGCATCGTACAGACACTGACAAGCCCAGCACATTTTTTCCTAAGTTTCAGAGACTATGTTTGAAAGATCATCTGTCGCTAAGCAAAGTTTTAAAATGCATACTTGCTTTGATATTGGTCTTTTTTCCAATGATCTGAAAGATATTCTATAAAAAGAGAGGGAACTGGTATTATGAATTGTGTCAAATACATAAATTAATTCTGTTAAACTAAACTGGGAAAACCCTTGTATCCTTTCTTCCTTATTGCTACATTAAAAAAAGTCAAACAACCATTAAGACCTCCTCACACTCCAAGAGTTTCTTGCTGGTGTCTCAAGAGCTGGTGTCTCATGAAATGCTAACACCACAAAATAAACCACAATTTCTCCTTCCCAAAAAGAAACAAAAATCTATTTTATACCATAAAATTACTACTTTTATTATTTATTTCCATTTAAATCTGAGTGGAACTTTTGTATTGGACTTTAACAAAGTATACTTGGGGTTTTTTTTTGTTTTTAAGGAATGGCTGGAGTCCTGGGCACTATATAACGGCAAATTTAGGACAGTAAATAGCTTAAACACTAAAGAACTTGGATAAGAACTTAACACAGCAAATAGGTGAAACTCTGTGGACTGGACTGGACGATATGTTCTACATACCTCTTTTCCGCTTAAAACTGTATGATTAAGAAACAAAATAATGGCAAAATACTGCATCTTGCCTGGCCCTCCTGCAGAGGCTGAATGAATACATGGTCCCAGTTTGGTTTAATGACTACGCGCTGCATTCTGCTTACCTACCCATAGCAATTACTCTGTGGGCTAACAAACCATGCATTTCCGTTTTCAAAGAAACAACTACCCAGCACACTACAGATTAAAGTCAGTGAAGGCAGCTCTTTTTTCATCCTCTACCACCAACTACTTGTGATGTTGGTAAAAGACTAAACCCTTCAAGAGTCCTTATCTCTGTAACAGTGAAACTAATACTGTCTTGCTTTCATAAAGCCCTAAGAAAGACAAACTAAAAAACTAATGAGAACCTACTGTTTTCCTCACACAAATCTTCTGGTGATTCCTTTCCGGTTTGTTTGTTGCTATGTACAGTAAAAATGGTTTTAAAGTAAAAATGTAGTAGCATAACAAAAAATCTTTAAAAGCATAGATGTCCATTTATAAAAAGGATATTTCATTTCCTTCTGTGATGCAGCGCGGAAGATCATCTGTACCTAGATTCCAAATAGTACATAATGTTCTTCAATACAAACTTCCCATTTCTATAAAATATGTTGACCAACATATACTTACTACATTTTGTCTACATTCAGAATGTTGTAAACTATCACAAAAATCACTGCTAACCTTGGCAACTGCTTCAGTGTTCCTTGTGGTGGCAATTAACAATCACAAACTAGTTTATAATGTAGTATGACATAATTCACTGAATGTACTGTAGCAAAACTACAGTATTAACTCAGAAGTTGATCCACACTTGGGAGAAAACTGGTAGACTATAGGAATCTTCCTGGGGCCAAATTATCTATGTGATGAAAACACTAAGCATCACTCTTAGTACTCTAATGGAATAGTCTGTTTATTAAATGAAAAAAAAATCAAACAAAAAAAAAAAACCCATTTCACCATTATTTACACTTTTAAGTTTCATTTAAAGATAACTATACATTAGCATCTTGGAGACGACCACAGTAAAGGGATTTGAACACAGAATGTTCACACAGTGAAACCCTCCATGTGCCAGAGGGAGGAGGAAGGAAGGGTGTAAGAAACTGCATTGTTGGTTATACCTCCCAACAGTCAAGATCTCCTATTCCCAAATATATCATTATAAGCAAATTATAGAACTAACAACAGTGAGGTATTCCTTGCCCTCATTCTGGGAAATGAGACCGGGTGCACAAGCTTCATTTTCTTTGCAACTCTGATATTCTACGTCTTGCATAGGAACAAAAAGTAGCAACAAAGACCTTAACAATTGCAGTTCAAGCTGGGAGGGACTGTTCTACTTGAATTCAATGACACCACTAATGGCTTCTTAGCAGCTTCGTGAAATCAAGCAGCTGTCAAATCGATGCATCAGAAGGAACAGTTATGCACTCCCAGAAGAAAAAAGCAACACATCAGGATGTTTTGCAAAACATCTGCTCCCTTACAATGCAGTTCTACAATAAACGTGCAAACAAAGAAAACATTAAAAAGGGCAACAGGACCTATAGGAAAGGCTTCTATTACCTTCTTATTTGCATTTTAAGTGTCTCCCAAAAAAGACCAAAAAAGTCTAGTAGAACTTTCTTCTTAACATAAGGTCAACATAAAGATTAAACAAATATACTACA
>NW_005054523.1:904076-906708 GCF_000277835.1 Geospiza fortis
GAAAATGCAAAACATTTTATTACATGTTCAAGAAAATCAAGAATTTTTCACCAAAAGGTATGAAGTATGCATTTAGTTTTTTTCCCCTCTCACACCACTCAAAAAATTTTACAATGGCATTGACAACCTACAAGAATCTTAAAAACAATTACCTTTTTGTGGGAACACAGACCTGTAAGGAACCCAGCACAGTGGAATTAAGTTTGAGAAAACAGTTTGGATGAAAAATACCAGTATGTCACGGTTTAGTACTGGTAACCTCCAATTCAGTGCTCCCACTGAAACCATGCGCTGCTCATTCGCTCCCTCCCCTTCTTCAGTATGGAGAGGAGAATTGGAGGCACAAAAGGTAAAGGTCTCGGATTGAGATAAGAACAATTTACCGGAAACAGCAATGAGACAAGAAAACGAATAGTAATAACAACAATACCAATGACAGAGACTACAAAAAAGCGTCCAAAGATTCACACGGAAACAACAATACCCTAGTTTCACTTGGAAGAAAGTCCTTCTCTCCCCAAGAGGAACAGAGTGCCTTGCCTGCCCTTCCCACCCCCAGCGAACAGAGGTAAGGTGGTCAGAACTACTGGGTGCTGGCCATGCCCCTCCTGGCTGCTGCAAAAATGAACCCTGTCCTGGCTGGAACTAGAACACGGTATCACAATTCCAATTTATTTTCAATACAGAATAGTCACAAAACCTTATACTGTGCCATTCAGAACAGACTTTGGATCAGGAATGAAAAGGAAACAATACCTGATCCTCTAAAGAATTTTTTTTACTTTCCAGAGAGTTCTGTTTATGAACAACTTCATCACAACCTGATATGGATACTCCCATCGCTTGCAGGAATTGGTAGACCCTATGATTAAACCAGCATCACCTGCCTGAAGTGAACATAGAATTTCTTGAATACTGAAGATTCCTTAACGATTCCTACTCCCTTCTCTACATATACTTTACAAAAATTACCTTGGCTACCATTTTCTTAACATTATGCAGTTTACTGATTTTGCAGCATTTTGACAAAAATTGTATGTGGTTTATTATGAGATGTCAAAGCTATACTGCCATTTTCAGAAACTACTTATCCTCTGTTGCTCACCATTTATAACCAATCCAATCTTCTAGACCTTCACTGCACTTATAATTTAGAATCACCTGCTGCACATGCTTTCCACTGTTTAAACATTTTCATTTACTCAGCATTCACACATACAGGAAATAGCAAATCCAACCACACTTTCTGATGCATTTAGGAAAGAAAAATAAAGTAAGCATCTGACATTTGTTCTAATATAACCTTAAAGCTACTTTAAGTACAGCATTCAATACTGACTTGGATAGAAAGTCCTGATGTACAAACAGCTATTCCTATTACTTGGTATGTTAACTGTTGTCAGTATTTTCCCCAATCCTGAAGACTAAGAAAATGTGAATTAAATACAAGTAGTTCCATGTTCTCCATAGTGTGACTTTAAACATGGAGCTAGTCAAACAAGCATAGAAAAATGGATGAAAAAACAAAAATTTATCTACAACAATTACTCCTTACCAATTACATGTTTCACTAAGTCATGTGACCAGAAAAACTTTCATAAGATCAAAAAAAGGGCAATTGAGAACCAAATTAACACACTGAACAATACCTTTTATTGTTCTCCCTTTCACAACAGCTGATGCAAAACTTGTAGTCAGAAGAGATTTGTTGTTGGGTTTTGGGTAAGGAGTTGTTGTAGGGTTGGTTCTTCAATGTGTTAAGTATAGTTACTAGGTTTAGCCACGCACATTATACAGTACCTGGAACATAACCCGAACTACATGTAATATTTATAGGTACTTTCCAGATGGAACCTTTTAATAATGTACCTTAATAAGTTCGTTGCTTCCAAACAGACCTCCAAGTCTGTAATTTAAAAATGGAGGTCTGTTTACCCATGTTCCTCATGCCAAGAAGACTCTGTTTATTTCTCAGGGAAGATTCTGTACCAAGTGTTTCATGTAAACTTCACATCAGATTCATACTTTCCATAAACAAAACCAATGCAGATCTCCAGATAATTTGTTATTTAACATAGTAACTTCAGAACGTTTTTTTTAAATAACCCAACAGTTAAGCATTGCACATTAAATACTAAGGCCAGGGCAGAAAAAAAAATAAAAGGGGCAGAGGGGGCACAATTCTTTTCCTGATATGAAACTAGGCACCAGATAAAGAAGCGTATTCTCAGTGTCCCCTGTACGTGCGCGCACGACTAGGAACCTTTCTCTTTAAAGTGCGGTTCACAACACGTTAAATCAGGGATTCCAGGGGAAAGCACAGAGTCTTGGACAAAAATCCCCTTAAACTTTACATGACGTCACTATCTGTCCCTGTAACATTCCCTAAACTTTAATGCTTATCCAGAAGTGCTTTCAGGTTTTCTACTCAGTCCCTCCTAAAAGAGACGGTCAGACTTTGAAATAAAAATTTGCCCAAGATGGCGAAAGGCTTGTTGTTTAGAGGGCAGAAAAATGGAGGATATTGTAATATACACAAAGGGATAAATTTCAACAACTCGGCCCAGCGCTGCAGCTGCTTGTTTCTCTTCACAAGGCCGGGACACGCACAAAGCCGCGGACAGAGGGGCCG
>NW_005054523.1:907492-915926 GCF_000277835.1 Geospiza fortis
TGGCGGCGTGGCCGGGCTGGGCCGCGGGATCGCGGATCGCGCTGCGGGACCTGCGCCCGCCCTCGGGCTGGGAAAAGTTCTGAACCACGGTCTTCACACAGCGACCGAAAGTTCCGGTCCACCCTGGGTCATTTTTTAATGGTGACTTTATCGGTCGGGGGAGAAACCAAGTTGCCCACCTTAAGAACCTACAGATTAAGTTCAGGTTTAAAAAAAAAATTATAAATCAACAATAGAATCTGTGGTGTAAACGACTGACGTCTACGAAACAAAAAAAAAAAGGTGATCCACTTCTAAAAGGAGACATTTTAAAGAAGCAACGTTCAACTTTTGAGTTCCTGAAGTACTCGATGGAGAAAGAAAGCAACAAGGGTGGCAGAATGAACTTAAAATCAAGGCGAAGTATTAACACTCACCATCTATTGACACAAGAATTAAAATTAAAAATACATCTTTTAAATACAAATCATCTCGCCTTGCCTGAAACAGCCCATAGAGGTTGTTTGTGGAAAATTAAAAGCTGTGCTTCCCTACCCCAACCCTTCACACTACACCCATGGTATCCTCCTTTTTTTTTTCTTCCTTCTTTGGCATAGTCTCAAACTCAAGCAGGGTTAAAGTACACTGCTAGAGCCCAAGGACTGCTCCCTACGAACCATAACTATAACACCATCAAGTTAAACCACAGTGCAATTAAGAAAATCTAACTGATTTCAGTATGAGTTGGTAAAAACATACTTGCAGAATTCAAGAATATGTACAGCTTGTTAACCTTATTAAATACTACATATAACCATTTTAAAAATCAACAATATTTCTAAATAAAGTCGATCTATGCATAAAGAAATATGCACATGTAGAAAGATGCCATTGTCTTCTGTTTTCTCTTCAGCCACTGGCTGCGATTTTAATTGTGCTGGAGGATCTTCATTAGTATTAACACATGGGGAGATTTCACAAAGCTGCTTCATTAGGGGAAGAAAAAAAAAAGCCTGGCAGACTAGCTCTTTTTGCATGCAACGAGAATGTCAGCCTTACCTCGGTCATTTGTAACATAATAAGTGCAAGCACAATGATTGCAGTGCGGGAGCATTGGGGGAAGGGCAAAAACACTGCCGAACACGGATATGAGGAAAAAAAAGCTTCTCATTACAGAGTAAAATTTATGCTAAAAATTAGTGAACATGATGTCTTGTGAGACTCATGCTAAATACATTAATGTGCTGATATGTTTTTAATTATTATTTTTGTACCAGGCTATTTCATTCCAAGGATTCACATCCAGCAGCAAAGGTTTCCTAGCATTTATTGATTTTTTTTTTTTGTCCACCACATTCCCGGAATACAGATTTTAATCATTTCACTACACCACACTTAGTAATTTCATTAAAAAATGGAAGCTTCCATCCCCAGAAAGGCATTTAATTTCAATGACACACAATTTCTTTTAGCAGCAAACTGTCTCAACAGTAAAAGCTGGCCTAAGGTTCAAATGCATAATTTAGTCCAAAATTCTCCATGCTCTGCATTCCTTTGAAGCTATAATTTGACTAACTACCTAATAACTGTAATAAGGACAATGATTTCCTTATAATATACTATTAACCCACATTTAATTAACTCAGAGGCTGAGCTCTGTACATGTTTGATTGGGTCAATACCTCTCTAACCTCAAAACTTACTAATAATGGTCTAAAAACCAGTGTGGGGTAAGAACTAGTACAGATACAATAAACAGCTGCTTTGCTCACAATGTTATCCATCAAAAGCTCACACATTTTGCAATACAACAACACTGTCAGTCATGAGATTACAGAGTTTTGAAAGGGGGAACAAACAATGGATTTAGATAATTTACTATCAAATCTACCGGATGTTTGGTGCATATTTAATATTGCTGCTTGTAACATTTAAAAGAAATTCTAGTAATAATAGAAATTGTATTATTACAACCTCTCTAAATAACCTTGTAAATATATATTTTTTTGTCGTTACTAAGAGGAATTATAGTATCTTGTGACAAATAAAAATATGTGCATGTTTGGACAATGTTATGTAATCTTTATTTTCTGTAATGCTCAGCAGGACAGAATTTAATCTGTGAGCACAGAACAACAGGTCCCAACACATATTTCTCTTCACAAAGTTCAGTCAACTATCCAAATTTACACCACTGGGTTATATTTATCATCAAAATATGAAAAATATCTTTATCATTGTGCTGAATATTAATTTGGGTTTTGGTCAACTATTTAATGTAGTCTTAGGTAGCTATATAATATTTTATAGTCTACACCAGAATATGTTTTAAAAGTTACAGTTTTTCCACTAGTCACAAACAAATCAGTTTTACTACTGCAAAACGTACTAAGGTTTCAAAAAAAAGATACTAGAATTCCTTTGTTTTAATATGCTTATTCAACAGAAGCTGTTGCTAGTGGACATTACTGATGCATTTAAAGTAATTAACTATTACATCAGAAAGGTCCCTAGCTTTCAAATTTGGCTGTTCTCCCTCAGGCAGTATGAAAGATGGAATTCTCAATTTTAAAAAATGCAAATTCAACCTGCAGCACATATACTACAAAAACAGGATTATTTTTTTCTTTTGCTTCCTTTTCATGATGAATTAATTACGAATGCAGGTAGCCTTTGCATTTTCAAGCTTCCAGTGTAAATACCATAAAAAAAAATACACCATGCCAGAGTTTTGTAATTCCCTTAGTATTTTCTGCTATTCTTTTTGACCCTATGATGATATTTTTTTTAACTAGCTGCACGCATCAATGCATTCCTAATCTTAACTGCTGAATCAGGAGAAAAAAGAATAAAATAAGCACTGTATTTACAGACATGTAATCTCACATTTGAATAATTACACTGATGTCACAAGGGCCATTTACATGCCATGCATAAATGTCTGGAAGGTCAAATCCAAAATTCCTGTGGGAACACAGAGGTAGAGTTCACTGTAATGATCTCTCCAGAGGCACAGACAGTTCAAAAGGTTTCTCTCCTGCACCACTATGCACAGGCCAGCAGCACAGGTTTACAGCCCTTCATTTGTAGCAATCCAGATGTTTGTGAGGCTACACTAAAGGTAAAACTCACATAACATTTCCAAACTCTGATCTCGTAACAGCATCTGTTCTAGACAGACCTTCTTATACACCTAAACAAACAAAATGTCTTTGGAAGTATTTTAAAGGGAGATGCAGTATTCACTAAGGACTAGAAACTATATTATAAAATTCTGTTAACAGGTGTCCTGTGCACTGTTTGCGAAGCATGCATTTTATTATCATAAAATATATTAAAACTGATTGGCCATACTGTAAGGACCAGCAGGAAGTTACTATCAATCAAAAATAACATTTTTACAAGGCTAGTAGGGCTAGTCCATCCCAATGAAGGGTTGAAGTAGTTAGCATTAAATGAATACTATTAATAAAAAAATTAAACGGTAGCTTTAAAAAAAAAATGAATACATCATTCAATTGTGATGTGCAATTTGTTTTTAAAGCATTACATTCAAAAATATTGCAAAGCCTTTTTGCTGAATTTGCTCTGTGTTTAGGAGGTTTATTGTCATCACAGATACTTGTAAGCATTTGCAGAGGTTATGCTACCACTCTCTGACAGCTATTTAAACAATTTAGCATGTCTAAGTATCCCTGGCTTTATGCTCTTATACACGTGCTTTTATTATGCTGTCCTGGAGTGGTCAAATGAGTATCTACTTCACTACAATGAATGAGGGTCAAAGTACTAAAGGCCTAGGAACCTTTAAAAACATAAATAAGTTTATAAAAAGTATAAAACTAATTTAATAGTTTTGCAACTGGATCAATATGTTCACCACTAAGTTGCTTTCATTAAGAAATGCTGTGTAATTGTTGAAAATCAGTATGAAGGGAAATTTTGTTTTGAAGTTGTGCAGAGGTGCTGAACTAAATTAATCTACAGAGCAGTCATAAATGGTGTGCAGAAAACACAGATTTGAAGTACCAAAATAAGAACTTCTGAAGGATGGAAAATAATCTAGACTGCAAGAATCTAGACTTCACACATTCTATAAAAGCCTAGAAATCTTCCTTAAGGAGTTTCTGCATCAGCCTGTGTTACCAAATACACTGCATAGAAAGTGCACTCTTCTTAAAACACATCTCACTGGGAGAGAGGTGAAAGCAGCTATGTGTTATTTCCTGTCACTCATAAATTGTTAAAAGATACTTTTGCTCATCTTAAAAGATAGAGAAATCTGTGATCTGTTCTGCCAATCCCATTTCAGCAGTCTCATACTCCAACCTTGTCTTCCATAGCTCCTCCAGCATTTCTTTCATGTCCATGATCAAAAATAGTATTTTAATTAACCAATTAAATCTCTAAAAGTGGGAAATGCCAGTTCAATCGAAACAGTTAAAATATTAACCCTTTGGAAGTAGAGAGATAAAAAAACGTACTTCACTAGGTGCCTTCTGTACGATATTCCTGTCAAATATTACAGTCAAAATATCTGGGTCTGACTTGTACTCAGATCCAATGTTGGATTTTAAGTACAAGGGTGTTGGTGAGGATGGAACAGGGAAGCCTTATAAATATGATTGCCTGGCGAAAGATTTTGAGAATATAGAAAATATAGACAAGATTGAAATGAAGGCAACCTTTGAGATCTCCTAGCTAATGAACAATGGGAAAACAATGGTGTGGCCGAGCAGGTAATCCCCTTTTTGATGAAACAATACCCTCTCCAAGCAAGCAGGTCCAAGGGTCAGAAGCAGACCATGCCTGCTTGGCAGGAGGGGTCTAAAGAGTAGTTTTTAGGGTTTAAAGTGTAACACAGTATAGTAATGTAGTGGTTCTTATAGGCTGTATGTAAATGCTATAGGATTTGTATCTTGTACTAGATTGGTTAGTGAGAATCAGAATATTCAACACAGAAGCTAATTTAATCTATTGTTACGGGGACTTCGCTGTCTTGCTCTCTCTTTTTCCTGCTCTTCTTCACTCTCTCTTCTCCTCTCGGCCCTGCTCTGAGCTGCGGCTGGCAGCTCCCAGCAGGGCCCTGCACCCACGCCCTTGTAATAAACTCAAGTCCACAACCCAGCTTCAGAGATCTCTCGTCTCCGTCCATTCCGACCGCGCAGGAGACCATCAACCGCTCCTACACAAGGGTGCTTTCAACTGCAAGTTGTTTGGGACATATATCCAGGATGTTATATTTACCCTTGGAATTAATGAAAAACAAGGTCATTTTAAATGTTACGGTCAGGCAATAAATTACCTCCACATTAGAAATGACTTAGGTTTTTCTGTTTGACTGGAAGAGCACCAACCTCACCGACAGCAATGTTAGCAAATAAGATATTGAAAATCTTTGATTACCATGACAGCTCACATTGTTCTATCAAAATCTTTGCAAATTAAAGTGTCTAAAAGACATACATAAAACCAAAAGAAACAGGGATTACTTTTGTATAATTTTTTTCACTAGGTGCTTTAGAAGAACTAAAGCAAGGAAACACTAATTGGCAAATTCAGTTAATTTTTATCTTCTTCCAAAAAATTGATGGTTTTTTGCTATTTAGGTATATTTGGCATTTTCCCTTCCCTATGTAAGTCTACAAAATACCTTACATAACAACTTGGTTAATTTTCTTATACCTACGAAGGTCTCTTCTTCTGGAGCAAAACTACAGTTAGTTTGATCAAAGGATGTAGTGTAGAACTTGCACCCACAAGTGAAAAGAAGCTCTTTCAGGGTGGAACGCAACAGCTGTTACATAGCAGACAAGACTACACAATAGTTTAGGACAGGAACTGATGGCATCTCTTATCAAACTATATTTAAGCAGGAAGTAATTTTATCTGATTAGCCAACTTGGAACCTGGCCAGGTCACAAGGATTAAGAACTCTTGCAAAAATTTCAGCACAGCCAAATTATTTTGTCAGTATATACATTTTCAAGTTGCACTTAGGCTATTAATGATGTTGCCTTTAGTGTACTTTTAATAATTTTATCCATAAAACACCATCCAGTTGGCTACCTTTAACGCTACATCAAATGTATGCATATTGTCTAGATGATTTTTGTACATTAAACAGAATAATGCAGAACAGCAGTACTGTGACAGAACAAAGATTTTTTAGTTGGTTGGGTGGTTGGGTTTCTGGCTTGTTTTTTTTTTTTTTAAGAGACACATGCTGTTCAAGTTTTATTTAATTAAGGTCTCATATGCCAGCAAAACCTATTGTTTCAAGGCAGAACCTGGCTTTACTTACACAGTTCAGATTCTTCAGTTTCTAGCTCTTCTCTTAGTTTATCCTTATTCTGTTTGCCATGTTGCTAAAGACATTATAAACACATTTCTATATTTTAAGACCTTGGTGATGCCTCCATAACCAGAAAATATGTTAAATGGAACAAGGATTACTGCAAAAAACACTAAGCCGGAGAATAAATGCACTGACACTTCTCTTCAGCCATTGAGTTAATGACTTTTACAACAATGCCACTAATTGAAGGAAATACAGAGGTCTAATGTCCAAGAATGTCCTTAGCATAACAGAATCAACCCATTAGTATATTTAATTTCCCTCCACCAACATCATAAATTATATTCTAAATGAGAGCTATATTGAAACGTAAAATATACAATGGCTCTTAAAAGTTATATTCATACATTGCCTCATGAACAGTAACTCTTAAATTTAAAAAATACTAATGATTATGTCCTTTTTATAGACAAGGATTGAGGTAGACAGAACTAAGAGCTGAAATCATAAGCTTCTGATTCTAAATCCTGTGAAGTTCCACCTTCCAAATATTAAAAAGAGCTTCTTATTTTTTTTTTTGTACCATAATTAGTTGCATATGTTGATAAAGAAATACACATTCCCTAAACTAGTTTTCTAGGAATTTATAATAATACAATTTGCCAGAGAGTTCAGAAATCATACTCCTGAGTGCAATACTATTGCCATTAAAAAAATAAAAAGTGATTATCTTATAGCCATGTCTTCAGAATCTCTTGCTAATCTGTTATTTCTTAATCTGAGCACATTTTCTGCATAATCTGTTTGATGTCACATCTATTTGTACTATCTTAGAACTCTTAGAACATTATCACCATTCATGTCACAACATAACCCAAATAAAGATCAGGCTTCTTTCAGGACTACAGAAAGCTGAACTACAGATCCAGAGATTATTACCTCTGGATCTGTCTGAATATGAACCTGAATATTTTTTAGTGTTTCTGAAAAGACTGCACCATGCAGTATAGAAATTTTAAACTGGTTTTACATAAGTAACTAACATTTCTTTGCAGGGAAGCACGCATGAAAAGGACCTTTTCTATACTACTGAAAATTCTAAACACCCTACATTTATTGTTACATATTTGGGGATGTCTTAGGCCAAAAAAAAAAAAAGTTAGAAAAAGCTACTTAATGTAACTGGAATAGTAGAAATCAGGCATTCATGTGTTGATAACACAAAACTTCCAGTCTTGGCCTTTCCTGTACCTTTTCACTTCTCTCCCTCCAGATCATATTAACTTCCTTTGTTGAAAGCTAAAAATGCATAAATTTATTACTATCCACTATAGAGATCTCTATGACAAGCCTTACCTAAATCAAAGCCTTACCTAAATCACTTCCTGGTGTGGTAAAATGACTGATTTGTGCTTCTGTGAAAGCTCATAAGAATTATTATAAGTGGAAAAGGTATATCGTGTTCGAAATTTTTATGACTATAACAGGTAGTATTCTCAAATTAAGTATGTAATTCCAAATTTTAGCTTCTAAAAATTCAGGTTTCTGATCACATTTTGATCACAGAAATCAATAAAGATCACTCTGATGCTTCTTGTGTCTTTATGTTTTAACATTAACAGAGAAATTTTTAAAAAAGCCAAAAACATTCCAAGCATCTAGTCTTGAATGTCTACATTAACTCATACTCAGCAGATATAAATACTGCTGCATTTTATGCATCTCATAAAAGATTGTGTATGTTCATAAAGTGCAAGAGTTAAAAATAACCTCGATGCTTTTCCCAGTATTTTTAGCAGTTGATATATACTTAATTCAATCTCATTTTCTGTAGTATTTTAGTAGTTTAGGAAAAACTTTAAAACAGTTATTTTAAAAAATACTTTTTTTTTTTTTTTTAAAGAAAGGGCAAATAGTGGAAAACCTCTAGAGGTATTCCTGCACGACAAGACCCTGCATCTTTTCTCTGGCTTCACCATATTAATGGCCCTTGGCCCACACTCGGCTGTGGCTGTAATTTCCGTCTCTTGAAGACAGTGCACACACTGGAGCCGACCCGTCTGTTGGCAGCATTACACCTCAGAGGAGAAGCAGCACGCCAGAGAGCGCCTCCGGGCCTCCACGCCCGCGGAGCCCCGCGCTGCCCAGCCGCGCACC
>NW_005054523.1:915973-937548 GCF_000277835.1 Geospiza fortis
CACCGGGCCCGTGAGAGAAGCGACGACGGCTTGTAGTGATGGCCTGCGCTGGGGCCCGGCCTGCGGGTGAGCAGAAATGGCCTGCGCTGGGGCACAGCTACGAGGGCAGCCGTGGCCTCACAGCCCGGTTGCACAGCAAGGCAGCTCGGACAGAGCCGACCCTGCCTTTTGGAGTTTGTGCTCTCTCTGCCAGACTAGCTGCAGAGTGACTGAAGCACTTGAGTCCAAGTCCCATCTTGGCTATTAAATTATATCTCTGCTTTAAGTTGGTTTTTGCTCATACAAATTTGACTGGAGGTGACCTCATGCTCAACTGCAGTGGTTTATTGCACAATTAAATTTTCTCACCTACTTCACTGGCAAGGATTCTTCTTCTTCAAAGAAGGCAAATAGGTACTTCTTCTTAAAAGGCTGTGTTTTGTGAAAGCACTATGAAGAAGCTGGAGTTATTATTAAAAGCAAAGAATTATTAAAAAGGCTTGATCTCTACTTGATGTACTATCTGCTCTAAAAAATCCATGTTGGTAGAGGCAGTTCAACAAGATTCTCCAGCATTGAACATTGTTTAAGAGTAAGAACAAACTGCCAACAACAGGCAATTTTCCATTGCTGACTAACCCGAAATTATCTCGTTCTGTATACTTCAGTGCACATAGAAGACAGAGACGAAGTCTATAGATGCTGATGACCGCAAGAGGGTAGATCAAGGTAAGTCTCAGACAACTTGAAGAGGTAACTAAATAGTATCATTATAGTTCTTCAGTCAAGAGGTCTAGATGATGTCAAGGAAACTGCTAGCAAAGAATTCCCATAGTTATATTTGAAACCTATCATTGAGCCAAGTCCTCAATAGTCTGTCTTTTCCTTCATGGGTATTTATTAAGAAAAGGTGTTTACTAAGGGTTCGCTGAACTTGTGAGCCCATTCTTACCAAGCATTAATTTTCTGTCAGAGAAAGTACAAAAATATATGCTTCTGCTGTTAGACCTTGAGCTATGCATTATTTTTTACTAGTATTTTTCCAGTCTCTCTTAATTATCTATTAAGTTACTTCTTACGGTAGTCTGAGACTTACCTTGATTTTGTGGTCACCAGCATGTGTAGATTTCTTGGCTGTCTTCTGTGTCCACTGAAGGTAATGGAACCAAAATAAGTTGGGGGGTTGGGGATTGCAGGTTCCTTGGCCTAGCCAGCCTCAGCTTCCTACACAATTTGAGGAAGTTGAGAAATAAGGCTTTTTGTTCTCAAGTCCAAATATTAGTTGTATTTCAACTAGGACTAAGTTGAAATCCCAGCACAACTAGTGCACTAAACAGCTTAGGTCTTGAAAGTTTGGCTTGATGCAGTCAGCCTTGGAAATTAAATCTTCCACACCTGCCCATATGTTCTTAATTTGAGTGGACATGAATTGGTCTTTATGAGATCCCCTTCAATCTGATCTGTTTGAACTGTCATCACATTCTGTTGTTTCAGTTGTGTGGAATCACAGGATGGTTTGAGTGAAAGATCATCTCATTCCTATGAATGTTAAGATGTATGCAGAATAGTAAGTGCAGCCACTCAAAATTCCAGATATTTTGTCAATGTTCGAAAATCCACACCAGAGGACAGTACTGGGGTTGCTTACATGCACAACAGCTTCGTCACAAAAGACAGCTACATATTGATGTGTATGTGTAAGAACACTCCAGGGCAGTAGAGATTTGGATGGCCAAGAAAGAGACATTTGGCTTCCTAAATTCTGGGTGGCAGCTATAGAAAAAAAAAGAAAGAACAGACTTTTGGAGGGGAGCAGGGAAAATCGACAACCTTGATTCGTATTCTATCAGTTAAAATTTTTTGAAAAACTGAATAGACAAAAATCTAAGATTCATCTTTCTGAAGGGGACTACAAAGTTGTCAGCTAATTAAATGTCAGTCATCCATGAAGCTGGGCAAGCCTAAGGACTGAAAATTAAAATATTGTAGAAATAATCCTGTACTACTTGATGGGCCTTACATTTTACTGTTATAACCAAAAAAATATTTTCAAGACCTCACAGACAAGCTCTCTGAGCTAAGAATAAACAGGTCTAAAACTCATACATGAGTTCAGCTTGGCCTCTTTGTTCTCATGAGCTTATTATTCTAATGTACTTTGGTGGGGTATTAGGGCAGTAGACAAAGGCGGCAGTTGTCTATTCAATTCCCGAGCCAGTTGCTGCAGAAGTTGGACCACAGAATGAATGAAATATTGAGTTGTTGCTCTTTAAGTTAAGGAAAATGAAAACCACTCAGGAAAGCAGGTCTTCTGTCTCAACCTCTGACATGAAATGTTTTTTTATTAAACTGAAGGTTCAATAGTTAATCTTTATTACCTAAATAGGCAGTTTGGCCTCCACTTTTCTGAAAGTATTGGGTATTCACCAACTTCCATTCACAGAAATTTAGAGCTGTTTTCTGAGCAAAGATCTTCACCAACACAGATGCTTGACCTGAGCATCCAAACTAATCAAGCAAAGTTGGCAAATACATATTGTAATATGCCACATATGAAAACTGATTCCTAATACATATAAACTAGCATGCCAAATCAGGACTACTTATTCCAGAATCAATTGTCACATAAACATGGTCTCCTATATGGCCTAATGACCATATTATAAAGAATAGGTTTAAATTCATGTCTGCTCTTGTTCTAGGTTAATTTTTACCTGTAAAAAAATCATTGCTTAGAGGCTACTTCTTGTCTCTGAATTGATAAATTCCTCATGTACCTTAGTAGTGTGTATGTTACTACTGTACAAGAAGTAGAAGTTTGATGTCCTTCATTTTGCACCCACAAGCAGCTATGATAGTCTGGCTTTGTATTTTGACTTCAGTTGCTTTCCAACAGATCACTTGATTAACAGTCAATGCAATAACAAACACATTAAGATTTATTTAAAATACCTTCTTGTAATCTGATCTGTATTGCCATTGCTACAATTACACAGCAGCAATTTGAGACCCATGACTAGAGAAGTGTTTCATTAAAGATTCCTGTTCTCAGAGTGCTGGCATTTTTGACAGAATGATTTTACTTTTGCATCTCAATCTAAAGGTAATTTTCATTACTGTTGCTTTGTAAGCGTGGCAAATTAAATCAAAAATATTTTCTCTAAGTCCTCATTCTGTGAAAAGGTAGTGAATCTATTTTATTTTGTCGCTAATTTCAGGAATATTTTTGTCTCTATAAGTTAAATATTTAGTCTTTCATGAGCTTAATTCTTATTTAAAAATCTAACTTGTTCAAGGAAAGTGAATTTAAAAATAGATACTTTAGTGTAAAAGCTATGTAATAACTCCTGCATTGATTCTATGCTCTATCTCCTATTAACCTTCTGTTAACTACAGCAGAAGCTGTAATGTGGCCTTCTGGAGAGGGAAAACAAACTAGGCTTTGTTAGTTCCACTAGCCATAGAGCTATTATAATTTGTGTTTACTGATGTCATTAAAAGAAATCCGAATATTTATGCTTGCACAAAATGCAAGTTTTCAGCTAAAAGAACAGTCAAGAAGGGGGTTTTGTCCTTTGACTCCTCTTTTATCACAGTAGTTCTGTTTATCCCATGATCCCTTCAGTATCCTTTCCAGGACTGGAGACATGTGTTATGCTAATGTAAATCCATGAGAGTTGTCTGGCCAGGAGGCTTGTCCCAACCAGAATATACAGCATATGCATCTTGCATTCTTTTCTTCACTCAAAGTATTAATTCTTATTACTCTCCTTCATGCCTCCTTCATACGACCACCAAATGAGACCTCCAACAAGTTTTCTTGCTATCTGCTTTTACTGCTCACTCAGGATCTCCAGTTAGCATCTCTGTCACAACAAGCAACTTCTCTTTCTGTCTGTTCAGGCTCAGATCTAGTAATCTCCACTCCTACACACCCTGAGTTTATCACTCAAATAGCTACTATTATTTTGGCATTCACTTTTGCACAGACACTGATTTTCAGGAAACTTGCAGGAACACAGATTTCTATCTGTCTTTCAAAATGGGTTGAAATTGGTCAAGACAGTAAACAATGGGACTGGCAGGGCATTTGATTGAGCCTCATTTCCTTGGGAATGCACAATTGAATTATGTCTCAACCATGCTGGTGCAAGCACTGTCACCTCTGCAGGGATCAGTGGCTCCAGATACAGGGTAAGCAGAGATAAGCAGTTGCCCCCTTTCAGAACACACCTCCATCAAAGCCTGTCTGTCAGTCAGACCTGGGCACGTCCATTGCTAGGATTTCACAAGAAGTCTGTAACAAAACACTGAAATTTATGTATGCTAACTGTTAACATCAGACATGTAAGTATGAAAGAAAAAGTAATTGATGAATGGCTTACATAATTATTCCTATCTTTTTCAAGTCTAAAAAGGGTGACAACCAAGAATGGCAGAGGTTGAAAGTAAACCTTACTGGAAAGGCAGCAGGAGGCAGATGTGTGCAAGGACAAAGGAAGAAGGCAGGCAAAACCACACAGGTATTTTTGAGAGCTGTGAGTTTCTTATATCTGCAAAAGATCATTCACAATAGAAATAGAGGCATGTTGTGGGAGGAAAAATTAGTTAGGGCTATGGAAAGAAATATCTTACCAGAATTTGTTTCAAATAATTTTAAAAATATTTACTCTAATCTTCACTTGAAGTTAATTTCCTTGGCAGGAGCAGAATTCTCAAGGTGTACTTTAACACAAAGCACTCAAACTAACAGACTGGCTTACTACTTAAAACTAAGCAGGTAAATTGACTTTATACAATACTCAGGTGTAAAACTCTTTTAGCAATCATCTAGACAAAGGAAACAATTGCCACGAGCCATAAATAGTTTCGGAAAGGTTTAATTTTAAGTAGGTAATTGGTAAGAAGGCTGCTGGCTCCTGGCATTTGCAAGTTTTTCAGCACCATGGTACTAGCTGCTTTGCTGTCCTTAATGGATGCACAGAAAACTGCACACTCCTCCAAGAACATGTACACATTGCTATTTTTTTATTGCAGATCATTGGATAAGATGGTGAGATAGATATAATTTTTAATGCAATATTTTTAGTACAAAATTAAGATAATTTCTTCAAAATAATGAGACTCTTTTTTCAATTTTTTTCATTATTTCTAAGCTTTCTTCCATTAACTTTGTTTCCATGTGATAAAGACACAAGCTTCTCATGTTTATTCTTTTTTACTTTGACAATTATGATGGTTTTTCCTGAGTCTTGATTTGTTGGCTGTAACAGGATACTCCTTTTCGTCATTATAAAGTACCAGTGGAAAGAAGCATTTATTTGGCAAAAGCAGGCAAAAAGTAAAATAAATAGTTGATCTAGTATAGTGTTAAACAACCTACCCTACTTCGTATTTGGAGGACTCCCGAATCAGTCCATATGTATATACAACATAGAGGAAGCAAAGAACACAGAAAACAATTTTACCAACCTCAGAAAGAGATGTGCAACTGAAGTTGGATGGAATAAGCAGACTGTGATTAAGTAAATTGTGCTATTAGTGGTTATTTTTTCCCCTTGTCATAATGTTATTTTTTCTATGGCCAATGGTCTTAGTTCACAGTACATGACTTTTTTCCAAATGCTGTATCAAAAATACTGCCATGTCTTAGCACGTGAGGGAAGGTGAGCACAGAAAGCCTCACCAATGTCACCAGTAACTCAGGTCAGGATAAGAACTACCCATCTGATGAAAAGTCACTGCAAGAAGCACCAAACTCATTAGTAAAAAAATTCTTGGAGAGGCATAATTTAACCTTTATTTTAGTCTGAGGCCAAACCCAGCAGTCTGCATCTTTATAAAGCACTTAATATTATGCCAGGTAAATAGGCAGCAGTGAGCCCAAGGCTTTGAACATCAATTTTATCCAGACTTCAAAAATCCTGTGTGAATCTTCAGATGGCACTGGGCTTTTAAAAGTCTAGAACTGTTGTCTAAATGAGCTGTGACAGAATTTCTAGTCTGTTGTCTGTGGCCCTTCCTTCCTTCCTTTCCTTCCTTTCCTTCCTTTCCTTCCTTTCCTTCCTTTCCTTCCTTCCTTTCCTTCCGTCACTATTTGGATTCAGGGCCATAATCAATGTTAATTGCATATATTGTTTTTGGATAATTGTTTGAATGACTCTTTATCATAAAATAAACATTACCTGTAACCAGTTATGTTAGAACTGGCAATGAGGAATGCAGACCAATGATTTCAAAGGAGTACACTGTATTTGTTTTCACCTCTCACTTTCAACTAATAGAACTTGGTTATGGAACTAAAGCTATGTGTTTGCTTTTCTCTGCATTATTTCCTCATATGATACTGGCAGTCATGCTTATTTACGAAAGTAAACAAAAGAACCTATAGTTTTGATAGCTACGATACGAAGTTATTTAACTAATGCCATGAATGCGTCTTAAATGATGAGAAATTACGAGTATTTTTACTGTGTTTGTTTTTTATTTTAAGAAGAGACAATAATGCAGAGGCTGTATGTGTAACACCTTCCAAAAATAAACCACATTCTAAATTTAATTGTGCTAAGTGTTATCATGGGAATCTAAATGTATTAGCATAAGAAATTTTAATTCTGCACAATAAATAGAAGCAGGCTGAGTTGTGTTTTAAAAAATGTCAGATACAAGCTTTCTTTTGTGAGATCTTTATTTTGCTCTCCAGAGTTAGTCAAAATCTGGGATTTTGACTTCACAGATAAGCAATAAACCGTAATTTAATCGACCTTTCGTCAAATGTAAATATTTTTCTTACTGAATCTTAAAGTCCAGGCAATTACTTAAATTCCAGGCAATACTACTTGTTCAGCAAAATGCTAAATTCTTGCTGTACTCTGAGATTAGAAGACACATGATCTTGAAGAAGAAGCAGGAGACAGTTTAAAAATCCATGACTGATTCCAAATCTGACAATTCTTAATAGATTGAGACTCAGAAGGCATAAAGTGGCATCAGCCTTTATGACTAACTGAAATAGAAGTCTCTAATATTTTATGAAAAGAATCTTTAATATTGATAATGACATAGAAACAAGGCGAATCTGGTGTTTTGCAGTCTGGTGAAATTGCATGCATTTACATGGATGCAAGTCTTATTAGCAAGGGATACAAAGAAAAGTAGTACATTTAGTAGAAGATGCAGATGCCATGGGTATTTTCAAAGATTAAAGAGGCTAACTTATCCTTAGTATACACACTCAGCTATTTCAGTGATGCAATAGGTGACCTTGTCCATCTCATATTACTGCCAAAAAGTATGCACAAATTACATAATAAAAGCAGCATAATGGCTTGCAACAAAACAATTTCTCAAAGAGTATTTAAAAGTTTGAGAGTACTAGGATTGGGGTGATACAGTTTGTCTTGCAGTGTGTTCTTTTCCCTCTTTGTACATCACTGGGAATCAGTTAATCAATAATAATTCAGTTATAAAATTGCTTCAATGTGTTGCTTTCCAGAGCAAGATCTACTCACGTGAACAGCAGTCTTCACAAGAGAATGGAGAAATAGCATCCTGGGATACATCAAAATCAGTTGTTACTGCAGCCCAAGGTGTCTGATTATGATTTCACCAGTCAGTGCTACTGTGTCAAGTGGTGCTAATAAACGGTTACAACAAGGGGAAAAGAAACCGTGCTGCATTAGCCAGGGAAATGGGTACTGAGATAGAAAGAGAGAAAAAAACCTAATATAATGTTATGTGATTACACAATAGAGGAACTGAGCCTGGGATATGTTTTAGAAACTTACTTCTAGCTACATGTGGGTATTTTAAAGTAAATAAAATATTGTGAAAGCTTTTTTTTCTGTTTTGTTGGTATACTATTGCTTTCTTTAGTTTTTGTACATGACATCTTGGCAATGTATCGTTTCAGTGGTTAACTGATAAATGCCACCCCCACAGGATTGTTTCCAGCCCCACCTGCTGGTCTGAAACTCACCATTTCCAGCGAATTCTGGAGTTTGCTCTGTATTTGATTCTGGCTAAATTCTTCTTATTTTTAGGCTTGGAAATTCAGGTACAGGCTAAATGCATTTTATTTAACCAGGATTTTTTATTTTCCAGGATTTCTAATAAAGCAGTAGATATTTTACAGATATTTAGCAATTTTCCTCCTGCAGAGTCGATATATTTTATAACGACGACATGCGGGCCCGGCCCTGCGGGGGGACGGGCGCCACCGGGTGGATTGCCGAGGTACAGCCGCGATTTGCCTCCGAGCGTGACCTGAGTCTTGCGCTGCGCCACAGAATCACAGAATATTCTCCGTTGGAAGCGACCCGCAAAGATCATAGACCCCTTACGCACTTACATCTCAACAATCTTTACACTGGTCTCCTGTACCTAAGGATTAGAATTCAGCCTTTAAAAACATGATGGCCTTTGGCTGAGACCACTGTCCATCCAATGGAGAAATATGCTTTCATAGTCTCCTGTGCTGTTTACTCACGACTTTGAATGATATTGGGGTTTAAGACTATCTTTGATTCTCCCGCTATATTAGAGCAGCAGTTATCTCAAAAATATCCAATGGGTCATTACAGTTTATGTATGCTTCATGCCACAGATAATATGAAAGAAAGTATTATGAAGGCATTGGCTAAAACATGATGGATCACGTAGGAAGCATCAATAAGGCAAGAGAAATATGCTCAACAAAAAAACTGTATGTCTTAGGGAAGAAAATATAATAGATCAGCAAAAGAAAAGTGTGATTTCAAACAATTTTTCTATCCAGATTTTGGATGAGGCCTTCAAATAGGTCCTTAATTTTTAAATAATGTCTTGGATGTGAAAATCTGTATGTAAAAGTTATCTTTTTATCTAGAAGAACAGTTGGCTTCTGTGAAAAAAACCTAACTTTTCATGTGTGAATATGTCTGATTATTAATAGTAAAGGCAATGGTGTTTCAAAAGAAATAATCCTATTTCCTGGTTTCATGAATATTGAATGATTTTCAATCTTTTTCTACGTAACACCTTAAAATGACAGAACCCACCCTCCTTATTTTCTCGTATACACAACCTAGCCAATAGTGTAAGGACATTTCATAAAAGATAGGGAGAGTTTTCCTAGAAGGAGACTGAACTTGATTTTTACCTCTCCTAGGCAAGGATCAGTTGATCACGAAGCGATGCAGTTCTTGTATTACACAGCAAATTCCTCTTACTGATCCAATTATGTAAGAATAATCTGGCAGTCCTGTGTTTAGCCTAATGATGTGTTTCCTGAGTTTCCGACTGAGTATTTGCGTTTGTGTTCCTCATTTACTTCTTGTATAGGAGCATCAATGGCTGTTACACTTTCAATTCCCAGCCCGTGGGTGCTGGGTGGCTGCATGCTCAGGAGGAACCAGATGATGACAAAAGGAGATGGTCCATCTGAGCTCACCATCAGTGCGGCCTCACCACGCGGTCCATGTGCAGCACTGGGCCCCAGCGTCGGAGAATGACATGAAGGTCCTCAGATGCCGCTGGAGGGGGCAACCGAGCTGGTGAAGGGCTGGAAGGCACATCCTGGGACAAGCAGCTGAGGGCTCTAGGCCTGTCTGCTTAGGAGAGAAGGCAGCTGAGGGGTGACCGCTGGGCTTTTTACCAATTCCTGAGCAATGGACATGGAGAGGCAGGCGCTGTGCTCTTCTCCCTGGGATCCAGGGACAGGATGTGTGGGAATGACTCAAAGCTGTGCCAGGAAAAGTTCAGACTAGCCATGAGGGAACATTTCTTTACCAGGGGGGTGGTCATATGCTGAAACAGGTCTCCTGGAGAGGGAGTATATGTCCCAGGTATTGAAGAGACATTTGGGCAGTGACCTTAAAAGCAAACTTCGACTTTTGGTCAGCCTTTGAGAAGTCAGGCAGATGTACTAGATGATTGTTGTAGTTTTCTTCCAACTGAAACAGTCCATTCTATTTGAAACCTTTTGGCTGAGTATGATGTCCTTGTTTTAAAATGTCCATCCATTCTTTTTGTTTTTCATAAGTAAATTAGATGGCTATTAATTAGAACTAAGATTTAGTGCATTTATACAAAAGCATTAGGACTATATACATTTAAATAAAGGAAATTAAATTGCTTTCTAGTTTTGCACAGGTCTCACTGGGAACAAGAAATACAGCATACATTATGCAAGCAACCTGACTGTAGGCTTCTCAGTATTTCCAAAATAAAAAAATTACTGTAGTTAGTCCAGAAGAGTGCCACATCTCAAGGTAATCAATGAATAAAAACAAAGTTACATTTCCAAACCAGTGAAAACAGATATTCCAAATTTGCTTCCAGAGAAAACTGTTTTCAATAAATTATAAAATATACATTTTAATATGTGTCAGTGGTATCCAAGCCCAAGTTCCTATTGCAAACTTGGGAACACAGTGCTGGTACAGACAGTATCTTCAAATCAATTTTAATTTTTGCTTCTTTTAACACCTTGCATTACAAATATTTATGAGTATGCTGACCATTATGGTTTTTGAGAAGATCCATATGCCCCACAGCATATCAGAGCTGTTGCTTGATAATCAGTCTAGAGAGCTAAGTAAGAATGTCGCAGGCTGTCTTATAGAGGATGTAATATTTGTAAGTATAAGTTTAGTATTAGTTAGTTACATATCACTTACTTACTTGAGTGAAGTCTGTAGAACCACTTCAGTAATCACACCACTAGCAGATACTAGACACAATATTAGTTTTACCAGAATCTGAAGAGATGTCAGTGTCTGCACAGGTGCCCTGGTTTAACCTGGGCAGACTTTGTTTTCTTCTCAGTTGCTGGTCCAGTGACTGCTGTGTTTTGGATTCAGTATGAGAATAATATTGATGTTTTGATGCTTTTGGTTGTTGCTTAGCAGTGCTCATCCTAAATCAAGGACTCTTCCTGTGCTCTGTCAGCAAGGAGGTGCACAAGAAGCTGGGGAGAAGCATGTTGAGGACAGCGGGTCTGAACTGGCCAAAGGGATACTCCAGACCGCAGAGTGCCACAGAGGACATGACAAGCCATGTTCATATTTATGAACTACAGATTCTGTAAATGCTTATAACTAAAAATTCAAATTACAGATTCTAAGTGTGAACTCATATGAAAGGACTCCAGTGACACAGGGGCAACTTCCTAGGAAAAAAAAATTACATTATATCCTTTTCCTACCGACGAGCTGATGCAAGACAAATGCTTATCATCAGTTCTTTATACCAACAGTTGTCTGTGTCTGAATTTTGAACCCATTTGTATGCTGGTCTTTGTTAGGAGCAGTAAATTCTTCTCTGTTGCCAAGAAAACCTTATTTTGCAGTGATTTGTCTACTTTTTTGCATTGCACATGCCTCCTGTACATAAAAGAAGTTGGAAATACTCCAAACAATTGTCTCTCGAGATCATGATCTCTGACCTTTATCTGCATTTAACAACAGCTTAAGTTCCACATTTTGTTCAGCATAGGATTCACACAAAAGTATTCTAAATAGGCTCTACCAGCTTCTATTCAGAGCTGCTCCCATTGTAAAAGCCTTTTCCCCCACAGTTCATTGTTTTAGAAGTAAAATGTTAGTGGTTGTAGTTTTAGAATTTTTTTATCCTTTACATCTTTAATTAGAAGTGAATATGCTAATAGTCTGCCATGCATTTTCTTTCTATGACTTTCTGCAAAACACAACTAAACTATCAGTCAAAACACTAAAGGTTTTTATGTTAATATTAATTTGAATAGTGGTTTGAAAAATGCAGTTGTTTCACTAACATTTTAGTTCCCATCTACTCAATAAACATCTACAAAGAAAGCAGATACTTCTAGCTGTGATAATTTCTTGTTTTGACAGCTTGTAGCCAAATCTCCTTTGGCTACTTTTGGAAGCAATAGATTTGTTAGTAGTCTCAAGCTCTAAGAATGAAAAGGTTAAGTGCTACTTAACTATATTAAGAATCTGATTTAAAATGTAAAATCCAAGTTTTCTTATTCTAAATGTGATGTTATATATTTGTAATTTAGGCTGTACAGTTTGGATAAAACCAATTCATTATTTATAGAAGTCAAAAATTGTACAAAGCGTCTAAATGAAAGCCTTTCATATTGTATTTGATATTTAAAATTAAGAGAAGGAGGGGGAAAAAAAAACAGAAATAAACTACTTGAAGCTGTGGAAGACAAAGCCATTCTTGTTTCCCTAAAACCCAAACCCACCCAAAGTTATAAAGTTAAGATTCATGTGAAACAGGAGAAGCCTGCATTTAATTATTCGCGAATCTTACATCCTGATTTCCACGATGAAGAGCAGAGCCCTCCGAGTCACTGGGCTATGACTTCTAAATGGAACACAAAAAGGCAATAGGCCTTGTATTCTGTAAGGACTATGGTATTTCTCCTAAGGCTCTGACCAAAAACCCCCAAGCAAATGGTATCTGCAGGGTGGGAACATGCTACCTCACTTACAACACTCACAACTCGCAGTCCCATCCTGGGTAACCCTCCTATCCTTTTCCCCTCTGCACAACTTCTCAGGCAGTGGGTCAAGACTTTTAGAACTTTTCTGGATCACACATCCATCCTGGCATGCAGGAGAGGACAAAAAGTGACCCTTGAGATTGCGGATAAAAAGAAAGAAGTGAAGGTTATTAACAGCTGTCCCTTCTTTTAAGCATTTTGAGAAGATAGCTTCACTAGCTGGAACACAAAGTAACACATAAAAATTTCCCTTTTTCCAGATCAAGGTAATGTGATCAAAAACTAATCCCCTTTTATGTAAGGCACTGCATGTGAGACACCCAATGTGTTTGGGCACATTATTACAAAGGAAATAATCTAAGTAATTTGTTTCAGACTTGCCAAATTTCACACGAACTTGCCTCAAATGAAAAAAACCATGTGTCACTAACCAGAGATTCAGATTTCAGGTTCAGTCCTTCCAGGCAGGAAGATACAGATTTATTTAGGTGTATGTGCATAGCAGTAATAGAGCCATCTTCCCAGTAGAGCTATCAAACTCACACTTGTGAGAAAGAAAAAGTCAGTAGTTGACAGAGTTTTGTTTGACACATTTCCTACTTATGGAACATTCAAGGAATAAAAAACAAGTCTGCCTATATGAGATCAGAAAATGAGCATCCAAGACAGTATCTTTTTTCAACAGTCTCTGTGTGGTGGGTTAACCTTGGCTGCCTGCCAGATGCCCACTAAACCACTCTCCCACTCCATCTCTCCAAGAGCTCAGGGGGAGAAAATAAGATGAAAAATTATGTGGCTGGAGATAAAGACAGACAGATCACTTACTAATTACCATCAGGGGCAAAACAGAACTGACTGGGGGAAGATTAATTAAATTTATTGCCAATTTAAAATTGAACAGGATGGTGAGAAACAAAGCCAAAATGAAAATCAATCTCCCTTCCCTTCCCCTATTTCCCAGGCTCAACTTTA
Organism: Geospiza fortis; assembly: GCF_000277835.1. Taxonomy (NCBI): domain Eukaryota; kingdom Metazoa; phylum Chordata; class Aves; order Passeriformes; family Thraupidae; genus Geospiza; species Geospiza fortis. Next base: position 929,400 of record NW_005054523.1, read on the forward strand.
CTGCTTTATTCTTACTCTTCTACCTCCTCTCCCATGAGCAGCAAGGTGGGGATGAGGAATGGGGATTGCACTATCGCAATAAAGCATTCCTGTTATCAAAACTGTTTTCATCACAAATCCAAACCATAGGACCATATGAGCTACTATGAAGAAAATTATCTCAGTGAACACCAGCATGCGCCTCTCTACCACACCTTCCTCTTCCCGCGCTTTCCTTCTCCAGCATGGGATCCCTCCCACAGGGTACAGTCCTTCTCAAACTGCTCCAGCATAGGTCCTTCCCATGGGCTGCAGTTATTTAAGAACTGCTCCCTCCAGTGTGGGCTCTTTTCACGGGGTACAGTCTTCAGGAAGAGATTGTTACAGTGTGAGTCCCCTCCCATCCCATTTCTCTCCCACCTAGGCCACAGATCCTGCTAGAAAACCAGCTCCTGTCACCTCTCCCTGGACCACAGTTTCTGCAGGTGGACTGTCCTGGTGTGGAGTCCTCCATAGGCCACAGGGCCTCAACACACAACACCATGGTCTTCCTCATGGGCTGCAGGTGAATCTCTGCTCTGGTGTGTGGAGCACCTCCTCTCCCTCCTTCACTGACCTTGGTTGTCTGCAGGATTATTACACATTTTTTTCACTCCACTTTCACCCAGCTGCTCCACAGTGTTTTTACACTTTCTTACATTTTATCACAGAGGCACCACCAACATTGCTGATGGGCTCAACTTTAGGCAGCAGAGAGTCTGTCTTGGAGACAGCTGGAACTGACTCTGTTGGACAAGGGGGAAACTCCCATGTTTTTTCACAGAAGCCACTCCTACAGCCTTCCCACTACTAAATTCTTGCCACATAAACCCAATACAAGCTAATAGCAGATGTCCAGTGAGAGTATGGGAATAACACAAGATACAATGAAGGCAGCTTCTCTTTACAAGCCAGCATTTGGAGTTCTGTTCAGTCCTCCTTCTGGGAAGAAGCATGAATTTCATTCCAAACTAAATCCTTAGGTGTCTGTATTTCTTCATGGCCTGTGGTGATAAAACCTCAAGTACAGCGTTACAAGTGCTTAGAAAGGGAATACAGTACAAATGTGAAGTCGCCACTAAGCCACTATTAGTCTGTGGTGTGCCTACACCCTGAATAATGAGTTCAGTTACATCTACTTCTGACAGAAATTATCTAGTAGGACCAGAAAACTAAAATAAAGGATGTTCAAAGTTACAGAAGAACTCACAAACAGAAAAATGGACTAGAATCCTGTAACTGAGGAGAGGCAAAACTCAAAGTTAAGATGATAGGTATCTATAAAGTCAGAACTTGAAAATGAAACAGTTATTTGTTCTTTCTCTTATTTCAGAAATTGGGAAGTATCAAATTAAATTATCAGATAGTGAGATCTAAGAAAACAACAAGAGAATCCTTTTTTTGCGCATCACAAAGCTAAATTCTGGAATTACCACTACGGGATGTGTCTGTGAGGATAAAATAACCAGTCATCATAAAGATGTGTGCCACTACCTGTCTTTGATCTGTAGCTCTGAAATGCAAGTCTGGTATTTGGTGTTTCTTTCCACAAACTCTGTGGGTGTCCAGTCTCGCAGTCTGTGTAACACGGGCAGCACCTATCATAGCACTAGTAAAAAAATTAAGGTGACAAAATACCTCTGTTGTTAAATATCCCATGAAGTCAATTTTCACTTCTCGAACTGTTTCTGGCATTGGCTATGTTGTGTTCTTGTTATTTCCAGTCCCCTCTGTGTGAGGCAAGGGTGAAGATACGCTGTCTCAGCCCCATGTGAGCCCCCCTGATAAAAACCTCCAAGGAGAATACCTTATGCAAATGCAGGACTGTGACCTGTGACTCATTTACCTTCTTCTCCCTTCCCATCTCTGCCGACTCATGGTTCCCTATCCTCGATCAAAACAAAATCCTTTTGTTTTCTCCTTCAATTTCTTTATCTTAAGCTGGTTTAAAATGGGCACAGTGGAGCATATAGGACCTTTTACATGTAAATCACTTTTAATGTAAATTCTAGCTAGGCCTTTGTTATATTTATCTGCACACCCTTTAGTTTTAAATGAATGATTTTTATTTTTTTAAATGCACCACTGTATCTACCACATCTGCACTGTAAAGCAAAGCTAAAAAAAAAAAAAAAAATCAAAACAAAAGAAAAAATCAGCCAGATGGGAAGTTGAGCCGCTTTCCACAGGTGAAATACACTTGTAGTACATACAACAGTAGAAACAAGGCCTATATGCCTAATCCTACACATGATTCATTAAGTCTACTTGATATTTATTTTCTCATTTGTTTAAGGCACAAGAGGAAGATATTTACTCTGGTCCTATTAAGAGCCCAGCAAAACACAGATGTTAATTTTCATTTTTTCCTACTGGAACCTTAAGAAAGGGATATTATTATCTTCAGTCATAAAACAAGAGCAAGAGAGAGGTATAGTTTCATCAACAGTTGCAAATGCTTTCTGGTTTTAATTATGTTTTAATCACAGTCATTTTTTTCTACCCATAAAAGTGTTTGACATAATAAAAATTAAGGTTAATCAATAAATTAATTTGAGACAACTTTTGAGACAATTCCACTGCCAGTTACAGGAAAAGCAGAATGAACTCCTTGTTGAATGTACTGTAATAATAATTCCTGATGTTTTGCTCCTCCCACTTCCTTCTCTGCTTTAACACTGAATTAGTCACCATGTGACAATAACAATAATTATGTTGAATCTGGATTCCAGTCCAGATCATCAACACGGAAGTAAAACATATTGTGTTCCTGCATTCCCTACCCTACTTACATACTATCCTCAGTAGCAGAGCTCAGATTTAGGTAAAATCTTACACTGCTATTATTCTCGCTCAAAAACTCTTTCAATCCCATATATATATTTACACATATAAATATGTATATGTGTGTTGGTTTTGTGCAACTATTACATTCTTATAATAGGTATATAGAAAGACAGTTTAAGGCTATCCAAGCTTTTAGTAGCTAAAATTTCTTGCTAAAGGACAATAAACAAAGACATTTTCATCTCCAGTGGAGTAATTTCCACTGCTCTAACCTGGGTTGAAGACATCTTTCTGGATAGGAAGATGAAAGAAAACACTGATGTCTAAACACTCTCTTTTCTTTAAAATGTGTTGTGACTTTTCACTATTAGCTTTTTCGATTGAAAAAATGAGAAACAATTGACATATGTGATTTAAGGTGAAGAATTCTTCCTATTTATTAGGCCGGTATACACAAGGTATACAAATATTTAGATTTTTCTTTTTAAACATAAAAGCTATTGGAAAGGGAAAAGGTAGTTGTTTCAGATGTCTGCTGAAGTTCTGAGTAGTTTTTTTGTTTTAACTTTATATGTCTCTATTTAGAAGACTGGTTATTCCACAGAAATGAATGAAAGACCACGTAGGTATTCTGAGAAAACAAACCAACCAAAACATTCTGATCAGTGTTCTTTAAAATGAGCAGTAAGAGCTCCCTGGCGCATAAAACAGTACTAGAAGCACAATTTTGTGCTTCACAGAGCTTTAGTCTTCTTCCTGACCATGGAACATGGGAAGAAGAAAAGAAGTAAAGAAAGATTTTAAAACATTGACGCTTTCTATAGTATTAGAATTTCAGAAATTGTAATTACAGGGAAAAAAAAGAACTCATCACATTTATAAAATAGAGCTGAATAATTTTTAACAATTCTAATGATTTCTGTAATTTTAAGTACACGTTCTTTTAGCTTCCAAAATATCAGTTTAGCCAAAACCTAAAATTTCAAAAGAAGATACAGGTACACTAGATCCATCTACGCAAGGTATAGCAACACATATAAAATTAATCTGTTAATGTGGTTTAATTGCCTTTTACTTTACACTGATGTGATTCAGAAGGCACAAAGAAGCTTCTTGATTAAAATAAATTGGTAACATGATAAAGTAAATCTATTTATGCTTAAAAAAATTCTCAGGAACACCAGACAATGATTTTAGATGGATATTAAAAAAGTATAAATTTATAAAGTAAAACAACAAGAGGGAAAGGAAACCTTTTTAATATGGGTGTGCACCACAGTGTTTTATCTCATAAAACTGGGATCCATATAGGCCAAAATTATTTCAGCTTGATTTTGATAAAGTTAAAAAGTATTTTAGTTTCAAAAAGCTTCCCACATCAAAATTAGGTTTTAAGTTAATTTCCGGTATCAAAACATTTAAAAGCAGTTATTTTAACCTTGCCTCAAAAAATTACTAAGTTCAAAGTGCCTGCACTGTAAAGTCTATATTTATTTTTTGATAAATTATTTATTTCTATAAGAATTATGCCATGTTTCTCACTGTCAGTATTACAGTAGTTTCTTTATGGCTTAATCTGTTCTAAATTCTCTGCAATGTTTATTTTTTCTTTTTTTTTTTCTTTTTTTTTTATATCACCGTTTATCTCACAGTTTGGATAGAGATCATGAGACTTTTACAGACACCATATTTACCATATTTGTTTAAGCTATGAACTGTGTTTTGGATTTATTTTCTGAGGACAACTATCTGGTTTATCATCCACTTTCAGAAACCCTTCTTGTGTAATGTTTATCTTAGACAGTTGAACATGAACTCTGCTTTTCTTCACATCCCAGTTTTCCTTGCTCTGTAAACCCTATATGGTGCAGACCTACTGTTTAGCAAGTCAACCAGGAGCAACCCCACAACCCCGCACGGCAGGCTAGAAACCAGGGAACCTATAATACATTTAGTGTCATGCTAAGTAGCCCTAGTGCACACAGAATCAGAGAACCTCCTGAGTTGGGAAAGACCCATCAGAATCATCAAGTCCAACTCCTGGCCCTGCCCAGACACCCCTACAATCCCACCCTCTGTCTGGGAGCACTGTCCAAACGCTCCTGGAGCTCTGGCAGCCTTGGACCTGTGGCCACTGCTCTGGGGAGCCTGTCCAGTGCCCAACACAACAGTCTGCAGAAAGAAGAAAAGGCAAAGGTTCAATTCATTAAAGACAGCCCCAGGAATGTGTATAGCGTCAACCATAGGGAGTATCTTCTTAGTCCTTGTTCTAGCTGACACAGTAAAAAGAACAAGTCCATGTGTAAACTAAAGTAACACTTTAGTGCAGAAAAAAAACACATTAAAAGGATGATTTGAGATTGTTTTGGTTTTTTGTCTTGTCTTCAAGTTCTTCAACCTATTCCTTTTCTGCTGTCTAAGCCACACACCCATGGCAGGTGATGTATTTTAAAAACTGTATTTCATAGTGAATGTTGAATAAATGGACTTCTGTCTCAAGGATGCATTTTCCTTTTTCTTGGACACAATGGCTGCTATCCACGGAGGTCTTCTTCCCGCCTCTCACCTTCAGAAATGGCTACTGTAATATTCAGGATCATCTGTGTTATAACTTGCCATATAAAAATCCATTTTCTAGGTTTGAGACCTTTTTGCTTCCTTTTCTCTCTGAAAGAAGAAGGTTAAGATTCTTAGGATATTGCCTGAAATCCTTCATAACAAATGAATATTCAAGATGTAGTCTAAATCACATCAAAAAAAATGTGCTCTCTAATAAGATTCTTGCAGTTTGATCAGAAATTTAACAAAAAGTCTATGGAAACGGTCTATGTCCAAATGGTTATTAAAGTTAATTTTTCTGAATAATGACTTACTAATAGGGATAAGTATAAACTATTCAGCTAGACAACACTGATTTCTGATAATCCTAACATTCCAGACTATGACCTATTGAAGTTAAGAACAGATACTAGAAGAAGTTTAGCCATTTGTGGAAAAAACAGCTTTTGTGATTCCCTTTTTGTGAAGAGATGTAAGACTAGACAGTTAAGGATAGTAACTGTTAATAATGATGTGATTTAAATCTGCCTGTTTCCATATAATTGATATGGTTAAAGAACATGATGAAGCAGAGGTACTTTAAACGTACTACTTTGCCATTTACGAGCACACTGTTACCCAGGATTTGTGACTTCAGCCACTAACGCCCAATATTAGATATTTTCCCTGAGATGAAACCCAAATTATGTGCATGTTTGTAAGATGGGCCTATTTTAGCAATGACTCAGAATGTAGAGAAGTCTTTGTACTATGTGGTAGTATTGAACACTATGTCTTAACATTTCCTGATTTTGTATATTTGTAATTAAACTAGTTGTTACAGGCTAGATCTTTGATCCATTATGCTGATTAAAACAAACAAAAAAAAAGGAAGTTCATGAACTCAGGTGATAGTCCAATTTATTTTTTCTGTAAGCTAGCAAATGGCTCATAGAGCTCATAGATTGTTTATAAAAGGTTATTGCATCAACCCTCCAGTAATACCATTTGTGCATTGCATTGGACAGGGCTAATGCAATGAATGGTATAACATCTTAGCATTCCCAGTAAATCCTGTTCTGATGTTAGCAAGACAGAGTCGAAGACCTCTGAAGTTTTGTATGGGATGGGGCTTTACCCACTTACCTTCTAACTAGCTTCTAAAAAGACAAGCATAATGCCCTTGATTAGTGGTGGCTGTGATCTATCCTGGCTGCAGGGAAGGCCATACGCTGCATCCTTCACATTTACACAGACACTTCACTAGATCTGTGAATAACACTTGATTTGTGCATTACTAAAACACAGAATGACGTCTTTAAGGATTGAATTTATTACAGATCTAAGTGCTCTTTCTATAAGTGCTCTTGTTTGCTAGCCAGGAAAAAGAGTAGCTGCTACTGCTGGAATCATTCATGAACCCATTCTAGCTGTCCTCTTCCCCTGGAGAGAGTTATGCCAAATAAATGGTATTGTCTGGGGCAGTAGGCCTGCTTCTGGGTGCTATAAACAAGATTTTCCCAAGTCCAATAAACATTGCTCTTGGCATGATGGTGAAAGGTAACATGCCCACCAGCAAAAAAACCCAACAGCCTTTCTCTCCCTATCAATTTTTGTTCCATTCTTCCTCTCTTCCCAGCTCAATTGTACAGCTCTTCTGAGCTCTTCATCTTTGTCTCCAATTAAATAGTACTTTGCCCATTATTTCTATGCGTGAGGAAGTGAATAAAATGCAATACAATCCAAACATATTTAAAAGCATGAATGGAAACAGAATCAAGGATGTTGCTAAACAAAGCAATTGGATGGTCTACAATTTAGGTGCCACCTGTCTAGTTTCTAACCAGCCTGGCTGGTCTTACACAGGTCTCAGATCTGTCAGACCTATTAGGCATGGACACACTGAATTTGTATGTCTTGTAGCCCCATGTCAGGGTATCTTGATAGTGTTTTTCTTCCCTTTTTAAATTTTCTTTTTTCTTTTATTTTTCTTCCTTTTATCCTCCATTAAAGAATAGCCAGCTTGCTACTATTGCACACTCCTTTATTTTACTTGCAAAGCATGATCTATGGCACTTATTGTGATACCGGGATTCAGGAAAGCCCTGCTGCAGACTGATGACAGATGGAGATTGGATCAGTAGAATACTGAGGCTCATGACAGCTGTGATACAAGTCTAGACTCGTTAGTAATAACATAACCTGTCTTCTTCAGGGCCTGGCTCAGAAACACACTGTGAAGTCTCTCCCACGTTCTGTAGTGGCCAGGGACACTGGAAATCATAATTTGTTTAGGATTGCTAATCTAAATGCTGTGATTATGTGAAGACTTGTCACTTCAAGAATTTGGGAAGATTATCTCCTGATTTCCAACGTCATGTAACATCTTCCCCTCAAGTAAAAATGGCTGCCAATGTCTGTTACTTTCGAGAGGACATAACTGAGGCCTCAATGCAATTAAAATGAACGGCAATTCTGTTGCTTTGCCGTTGAGGGGACTCTGTCCAACATCCCCATCCCGCCGCGTCCTTCACGGACAGCCGGGTGTACTCGGTGACGAGAGACGGGGGAATTAGTTTACAGGGTTCAGGCAAGGAAGAGAATGTGACAGAGACAGAAAACTCAAAGAGCGTGATGCAGTTTTCAGGCTGAACGCAGAAGATGATGCGGAAGCCTCCGCAGACGCTGCTGGGCCTACTAAAGGGAATCCTACCGCTCCCAGGAGGGTTTTCCAGCTCTGGCCCGCCCACAGCCCTCAGGCTCCGCTCAGAACTCCGCCCCCGCCGCGCCCCTTCCGCGGGACCGG